>NW_026067947.1:1355213-1385905 GCF_014885135.2 Alexandromys fortis
CAAAAAGAGGAACATGGGATGTACTCACTCATATTTGGTTTCTAGCCATAAATAAAGGACATTGAGCCTATAATTCGGGTTCTTAGAGAAGCTAAATAAGAAGGAGAACCCAAAGAAAATCATATAGGCTTCCTCCTGAATATTAACCTTCATCAGGCGATGAAAGGAGACAGAGACAGAGACCCACAATGGAGCACCGGACTGAAATCTCAAGGTCCAAATTTGAGAGACTTTCTACACTGAGAAGATCCATCCTGTATGCGGGCTGCATCATTCCATGTGTGAGGGCCCCAGACTGAATCAAAGGGAGAAAGTGAGCATGGCCATTCATCTGTTTCCTAAGTGCAGATGTATGACCAACTGTCAGCGTCTTTGCTTGGACACTGGGGAAGGGTCTTTCCCAGCCATCCATGATCCTGACTGGCACAGCTCAGGCAGTCTCTGTCTACTGAACTGAACAACGCATGTCCGTCTCAGCAGCGAATACGGAAGGCAGTCCAGCCGGTCTCCAAACACACAAACGCCTTTGCCAACTGCCATCATTTGTACCACGTAACAGCTGGGGACCCAAGCGAAGCGCTCAGGACACAGCAACAGGACTGAGACCATCACTGTCTGTGATTGCCTTCGAGGGGAATGAGAACGTCAGACGCTTGAGTGTGGATCGTAAAGGAGCAGGTAATGCCACAGGGGGACCCTCAAGAGGCGTGTCACGCAGGGTGGAGTCAGGAATGTCTCCCGGAGCAAAGAACATTGAGGCTGAGAGCTGACTGCTAGGGAGGGGAGAGCTGGTGACAGGCTAGAAATTGGAGGTTCAGACACCTGTGATAACTAAGGTCCCGAGGTCAGAAACCTTATATATTTGTGAGTTTTAGGGAGAAGGACAACAAGCATCCAGGTGACACTAGGGTTCAGGGACCAGGGCAACCGGGTAGGAGTGCACTCACAGAGGAGCAGAGTGCAGAGGAAGAGTTTGAAATAGGTTCCAGAAAACACTCCTAACTTGCACAGTGGAGGAAGAGGAGCTGGGCCTGGTGGTACTGGCTTTTCATTCTAGCTACTGGGGGTATTAGGGTAAGAGGATCCGAAGTTCAAGGTCTGCTTGGGCCACACAGTGAGTTGAAGGCCAGCCTTGGAGACACACTAAAGCCAGGTCTCGAATAAACAGTGAAATAAAGGTTATGGATAGAGGTTGGTAGAGCACTTGTACAACATGCACGGCTCTAGATCAGGTACTCAACACCAAAAAGGTAAAGTAAATAACGGATACAGAATGGAGGAAGAGGTTGGTAGGAGACGTTGTCCTCTATATGCAGTCAGCTCCAGGCCTCTGAGAACCCATCCTGCACAGCAGTAGCTGTTTCCTGTGTAGAAGCTTGTGCACCTCCCTGCTCTGCCTCTTACTCCCAAAGGCTGGAGGACCTGGCCAGTAGGGATATGTTCTTTTGCAGTCCCACTAGAGCAAAAGGCTCTGGGTTTCACCCATTCCTGTACTCTGTCTCCTTTCCCCGAGGGGTATCTAGTTCATCAGCCTCGTCCTCAAGGAGCAGGAGAGGAAGGAGCAGGTAGGGCCTCGGGTACAGGAAACCTACCGTTATTCCTGCAGCCAAAGATGAAGGATGCTGACTTCTGTGCCTATGAATGGCATCCCCAAAGGCTGGCGGCATGACACATTAAATAACATCCCACATGAAGGCAGTGATTCAGCTTCTGCTTTGGCAAAATCATTCCATCTCTAGGAGGTCAGGAAGAAAAGGGATAGGAAGGGGAGGGAAGGGAAGGGGAGTGGAAGGGAGGGAAGGGGAAGGGAGGGGGAGGGGGAGGGGAGGGGAGGGAGGGGAAGGAGAGGGGAGGAGAGGGGAGGGAAGGGGAGGGGAGGAGAGGGGAGGGAAGGGAAAGAAAAGAAGGAAAGAGAGAGAAAGGCAAGGGGAAAGGGGACCAGGGCAGCCAAGTAGGGGTTCACCCTCAGAGTCGCAGGGTGCAAAGAAAGAGTTTGAAGTAGGTTCCAGAAAACACTTTTAACCTGCACAATGAAGGAAGAGGAGCTGGACCTGGTAGTACTGGCTTTTCATTCTAGCTACTGGGGGTGTTAGGGTACAAGGATCCTGAATTCAAGGTCTGCTTGGGCCACACAGTGTGTTGAAGGCCAGCCTTGGAAGCACACTAAGACCAGGCGTCAAAATAAACAGTAAAACGAAGGTTATGGATAGAGGTTGGTAGAGCACTTGTACAACATGCACAGCTCTAGATCAGGTACTCAACACCACAAAAGGAGGGTAGGAAAAAAATTCCTCATTCTCCCGAAACTTTCATCCTTCATTGTATCAAGTTGTATTCTCCCTCCTCAAATGCAAGAGGAGGGGTACTGCCTTTCTTGTATACATTAGAACACATTTCTAGGCTCCTGGTTGTTCCCACTTTTCTCATTAGCCCACTGAGCAGATGCTGGAAACTCTTCCCGGGTCCAGTTTTAGACCTCACTGATCTGACTGTGAAAGTGTTTGAAGGGGACGCTGGCTCTATGGATGATGGTGTGGACCAGACAGAAAAGCCTGACCCCATTTACAGAAGCAAAGGTGACAGGCTTGTGACTGACTGCCCACCCCAAACCTGTCACCTTGTGTTTATACCTCATTTACATCCACATCGACAATGACAAAAATAAACTGTAATAAATCCTATAGCATCCTTTTCTTCTAAATAAAGACAGAGGGCTTCACCTTCTCCATCCGTTGATTTTCACGGTATTTTCCAAGATTAAGATTAGTGGAAGAGGGCATGTTCGTCCCACTTGATAGATATGAATCCGATACATAGAGGGGTCAGAATACCTGCCAAAGATCAGTGGGGAAATGTATAAAGTCATTCTTATATGGTGTAGCTGCTAAACTTTCAGTCTTGCTCTGGGAGACAAAGGTTTCTTTTTGTATTTATCAGTTATACTTTTCTTTGGCCTCATACTGAAATTTTAAGGCACTGTCTTAGCTTGGGCTGCTGTGACAAGAGGCTCATACCAAGAGCCTCCAACAGAATGCACTTTATTAGTCTGGGGACTGAGTGTGACAGGAAGCACCCCTCTTGGGTTTACCAGGATTACATAAGAAAACGATGACAATTTAAAAAAAAAACAGACCTAAGACGACAAGTGACAGAAAAGCGTATGAAGGACAAGTGAGTTGAGACACAGAGGCCCATCACTTCCGTACAACAAACAGTAGAAGGGAAACAAATACAGCCATGCAAATTCTTGTTCTTCAAAGACCTACTAACCGACCCTCCTGGGTACAGACAGGAAAGTGAAAAGGGAGAAATCGGCCAGTGCCAGTCAAGGCTAGGAAATCCTTAAAACTAAAACAAAGAACTTAAGGCCAATCTATCTCAGTCTTCTAACAAACGTGAGTGATCAGTCTTGAAAATAGACATTTTCCCATCACCAGCATAAGGACAGAAAATCTGGTATGATTATTGCTAGGAATTTCAAATATCTGGCCCTTGGCAATACAAGCAAAAGAAAAGCCAAATTGAGTATCAAAAACAAAACAAAACAAACAAACCCCCAAAGAGACACAAAAAAGTATCTCTCATATCTTGCAATTCTAAAATTAACTTTACAACAGAAGGTAGCAACATACTGTACTTCACTATGAAATGGATTCTCCGCGAGAAGAACCAAAAGCCAGCACGGCGCAGGCCTCCAGGCTAGGGGTCGTCCGCACAGCTGAGAAACAGTAAGCAGAGAGCTGTGGGCAGTGTGGAGAGCAAAGCAGAGGGGAGGCATGATCTGCTTCAAGTCAACAAGGAAAAACAAGGTTAGATTTCACTCTTTGGAGGTGCAGACCAAACACACTGAAAGTAGACTCACACGCCTAGGAATGAGCTGTTATTGTCTCAAGTTTCGTAAGGTTACAGGTAATCTTGGGTCATGCCTTTGGTGGCTTGTATGTCTGGGCTGGTGGCATTGGCTGCCTAGTCATTGTCTCTCCCTTTTTCAGAGACTTGGACTCTGTGGGCTGCCTGCCAGGATGGACTCTGGTCGATTTAGAATATGATTCCCAGAATAAGGCACAAAGTGGAGCCTTCTAAAAATATGTCCTTCAGCTGGGAAAGTAGCTGGGCTAGTAGAGCATTTACCTACTCTTCACGGACCTCAGAGCTTCATTCCAGACACTGTATAAACTGGGCATATAAGTGTCCGTTTGTGTTTTAATCTCAGCACTTAAGGGGGGAAATAAAGGTCAGAAGTTCCAGGTCATCCTTGGCCACATAGCAACTTTAAGGTCTGGGTTTACATGAAACCCTGTTTCAAAAAATAAAATAAAGTAGACATCAAATAAAAAATATGCCCCTCTTTAAGAGATGGAACACAAGAAAAATTTATCAGCACACGGAAAGAGATAAAACATCCCTAGTCAACAGGGAAGTGCAAATCAAAACCACAATAATATACGCCTTCAAATCCAAGAGAATAAATAACAAAATATGAATAGTAAGGAACTGTGCTGGCTAAAGTGTTTATGTCAACTTGACACAAGCCAGAGTCATCTGAGAGGAGGAAACGTCAGTGGAGAAAATGCCTCCCTAGATCAGGCTTCAGGCAAGTCCGTAGGGCATTTACTTAACTAGTGATGTGGGAGGGTACAGCCTTTTGTAGGCAGTCCATTCCTGGGCTGGCAGTCCAGAGTTTTAGAGAAAAAAAAAAGCAGGCTGAGCAAGCCATAAGTAGCAAGCCAGTAAGCAGCACCCCTCCACAGCCTCTGTATGAGTTTCTGCCTCCAAGTTTCTTCTCTGTTTAAGTACCTGCCCCAACTGTCTTTGATGATGAACTGTGATATCGAAGTGCAAGCAAAATCAACCCTTTCCTCTCCAAGTTGCTTTTGGTCACAATGTTTCATCACAACAATAGAAACCCTAAGACACACATGATAGCAAAGATGTGGAGAAACTGCGATCCTTTCCATACTGCTGGTGGGAATAGCACTGCTGTGGAAGAAATGCATTTTTCAAGAGTCCATATGACTCAGGAACTCCACAAGAAGTAAAGCAGGCATTAAAAAACCCTTATATCCAAGAAGAGTTCATAGTAACAGCATTTAGATCAGTTGAAGGGGAGGGAAAGATTCTCAAGTACTACACAATGAACAGATTTTAAAATACAGGGCTGAGGATGAAGCTCAGCAGGAGACCCCTGGCTTCAGTATTCACAAGGCCTTGGTTTCAATCCCCAGCACCACACACAGAGAAATATATGGTATACTCCCATTCAACTGAATCCTTTCAATCATGGAAAGGAACAAGACATATACCAAAGAGAAGGGAAAACACATGCTCAATGAAAACTGGGACACACATTTTTACAGTGATGTTGTTTATAGTAGCCCTAAAGAGGGACCTCAAATGTCTAGCACCTGATGAGTACATATACAGAATATGTTATATCTGTGTTATTCATCCATAAATAGGAATCAAAGTACCAACAGATGTTACTGTTTTCTAATACTGAAAACATCCTGTTAGGTAAAAGGAAATAGAAAAAACTAACCCATACATTAGAAATGGAGAATATGTTAGCGGACATAGGTGGGGTTGATAAAAAACGACCCCGAATGGACAAGGGATTTCCTCAGGGAGTGATGAAACTGGCCTGGAATTGCACAGTGGAGATCACAGCACAACAATGAATATACTAAAATATAGTGCAGTTTTCAGAGTATGAGTTTTATGGCATGTGACTAAACATAGAACAATTAATAATAAATAAGTTGTTGGTGCTGGACATCAGAGGGCACTCAGGGGAGGGGGAAAAGCCATAAGTTCAAAGACAGCCTAAATAATAGAGCAAGACACTGTCTCAAAAAAATAAAGGCTACCAGGTGTGGTGGCACACGCCTTTAACTCCAGCATTCAGAAGGCAAAGGCAGGCCAATTTCAGAGAGTTTAAGACCAGTCTGGTCTACATAGTGAGTTCCAAGACATCCAGGGCGATGTAGAGAGACCCTGTCTCAAAAACGGAACAAAGACACACGCAAACACCAAGGGCCAAGACCTGAGTGGCGGGTGGGCATTTGCAAGGTATTACGTTCAATTCCCAGGACCACAGAAATAAATAATCAATAGGAAACAGGGAACTTTAAGAAATGGACAAAATATAAGCCATGCCATGGATGAATCTCAAACACATTCCGCCGAGTGAGAGAAGCTGGTTGCAAAGCCACAGCACACAGCCCATTTCTATAGAAGGCCTCCAACTGTACAGACGGAAAGTAGATTAGTGCTTGCTTAGGGCTGGAGGAGGAAGTGGAACTAGGAACTGACTGTGTGTGGGCACAGGGTTTTTTCTCAGAACAATGAAGTGTCTTGATGTTGGGTTATGTCTGCAGAACTAATGCTGCATAGAAAGCTGCAGAATCCTAGGCTGTAGACATGTGAGCCATAGAGAAAAGGCAGAAACACAGGGCACAACTTAATCTGGATGTACTAATGTTCTATAAGAAGTATGTGAATGCACTGCCTGCAACTGAAAAACAGACGGCTCATCTCTCTATCGCTGTGGATAAAGAACATACTTTATAAGAAAAAGTAAAAGTAAAAACAGAAAGAAATGTTGTACATGAACATAGCTGTGAAACTTCAAAAGATGAAGGAACCATGGTGCGGGTTATTATTGCTCTTTCTATTGCAGACTGTCTTGTAGTCCAGGTTAGCCTGGTAGTCCAGGCTAGCTTTGAACTCATAATGTAGCCGAGGTTTACTTTGAATTCCTGATCCTCTGTATTCACAGCACTTGAGTCAAGGCTGTATTACTCTACCTAGTGTGAATTATTAACAATAGTGTGTTCTGAGTTGAGCCTACTGGATGACCTGTACTTGGTGGAGGGGCTTCCTCCCCTGGTTGTCTATAACAGCCCATGATACTTTAAATTTTCCAATTTTGAAGTGCACAAACCATCAAACAGAATGCTAGTCAGTGAGTGCAGGAGAAACTTCGGTCACATCCTTGGTCCCTGGCTCCCCCTTTCACGGGATGCCAGATGAGATGGCTCAGATTGTTTGCTGTTCAGTAGCCCTGCTGATGTGAAGGCTGTCCTGCATCTGGAGCTCCAGTGGATGAGCCAGAACTTACAACTCTGACAAAAGATTCCAGCTAGGTCTGGTGGTGTTTGCTTATAATCTCAGCATTTGAGTTATAGAGGCAGAGGTATCAGGAGTTCAAGAGCAGCCTCAGCTACATAATGAAATCACATTGGGCTGTGTGAAACCCTGTCTTAAAATGTAAACAACAACAACAAAGCCCATACAGACACACAAAAACATTATATACCCAAGTATTTAGATAGTGTCTCTTTTCTTCCAAAGGTAAGTGATTCCTAGTTTATTGGTTCTCCCTCTCCATACAGCCAGTGCTACATAGACACACTCCTCACGACACAGGTGTGGAGAGTTACTTTACAAGAGTAGCTAAAGGGTGGTGCAATGGGAAAAAGGACAACTCCATACATTCAAGACTCACATGTTGTAAGAAGCCATTGGAGGCAATCTGGTAAAACTGGATTTAAAGGAAGAAAAGAATTGGAAGAAATAAGTCCCAAGGGAAAACTGTTACAATTGTTTCCACCCCACAAGGTGTCAAAAGTCACATAGATTGTCTGGACAGAAAATGAAATTGATGCTCTCCATTGCCAAATGGGTGAACATCACATACTGAGTTTGTCAAATCAAAGGTGGTCCAACTTTCACTGTGGGAATTATAGGACTTCAACCTTCTGAGAGCCCAGAGAATGAGCATCCCCTGCGAATGAGCATCCCTGAGACTGAGCATCCCTGAGAATGAGCATCCCTGAGAATGAGAATCCCTATGAATGAGCATCCCTGAGAATGAGCATTCCTGAGAATGAGCATCCCTGAGAATGAGGATCTCTGTGAATGAGCATCCCTGAGAATGAGCATCCCTGTGAATGAGCATCGCCATACTTGTGAAGTCTCACACTTTTATTTCCTTCACCCTAGAGTTCTTCAAAGCAAGAATTCCTCCAACAGGTAACCCCAGAGCAGTCAACTGGTTCCAACCCTAACAACTCTAAATCCATTCAATCTGTGCTGAAGTTCCCACTTCTTTGAGAGTAATGATGGCTTAAGTCTGAAAATCCAGGCAGTAACATTGGATTTCAGAAAGGCTCCGCCCCTTAGTAATGTCTGAAGCTGTTCCAGTGTTCCTTGGCTTAGTCACTTCTTAGCACTGTGACAAGACACCATGGACAAGTCTCATACAAGAGAGCGTTTAATTGGGCTAATGGCTTCAGAGGCTTAGAGTCCATGATTGCAGAGCAAAGGCAGGACAGCAGGAACAGCTGAGAGCTCACATCATGATCCATAAGCAAGAGTCAGAGAGAACTCACTGGGAATGGTGTGGGGTTTTGGAAATCCAAAGTGACACACCTCCCCCAACAAGGCCACATTCAAACATATGAGCCTGTGGGGGCCATTCTCATCCAAACCACCATGATCCTATTCCATGCTCTGCCTCACTAGAGAGGGTGACACTGTTGGCAGCTGGGGTTCTAATGCTCTGACTTCATACCTGGACCACCTCCTCTACCCCAAACTTTCATCCAGATAACTCTCTCCTGTTCTCAAGCCTCAGATTCCATGCTGATCCATCTCAGCAGCTTGATCTTCCTTGCTCCAACACTTACCAGGTTTGACATTGCTTGATTCTAGTATGAACTCCAGGAGCACAGGGGCCCTGTGTAGTTGTCACTACTCTGGTGCCTGGCACAGTACCCGGCTCCTTGGAAGTCTGCAATAAGCCTGTGAACTGTGTATGCAAATGTAAAAGCTCTCTGTGGTCCTACAAAAAGAGACTGTCTTCATCTTGTAAAGTTTGTTGCAATTTAAGAGAGCACCTAGAATTGATTGAAAACGAAAACAGACTAGACTGGAGTGGCGCCTCAGTCAGTGAAGTGCTTGCTCTCCAAGCTCAAGGACCTGCGTTCCATCCTTGGGAATCACGTTAAAAAAAAATCAAAAAGCATCTGGGGGCTGGAGAGATGGCTCAATAGTTAGGCACACTGGCTGCTCTTCCAGAAGACCCAGGCTCCATTTCCGGTCCACACATGGTGGCTCACAACTGCCTGCAACTCTAGTTCCAGAGGATATAACAACACCTTCTTCTGGCCTCGGTAGTGCATTTAGTGCACTGATTTACCTGCAGGCAAAATCCCATGCACACTTTTCTAAAAGCAGTGTGGGGGCATTCTAAGCAGATTCCCCCAGGCTCACCTGCAGCCAGTAAGGGACCCTGTCTCAAAAGGAAAGTGGACAGTACCTGAGGGGAGGGACATCTGTGTTTTCCCTCTGACCTTCACATACATGAACACCTCTCCACATATAGCCACATGAAGCTGCACAAATATATGCAATACACACAAAGCCTCCAGCACCCGCATAATGCTTGTGACAAAGTTTGAAGTTTGGAAGCGTTTTCCAAGTATGAGAAAACTTGAGGCTGAAATCTGACTGGACCCAACCACCTGCTGAAAACAAGAACATTAACTGGGACAAATTGGTGGAGACCCAAAGATCAGATACAGTTCAGTGTGGGATTGTTCTAGTAAGATGGAGATACTCGGAGGAAAGAAAGAAGATGGTGAACCAAATTGTAGGTCTAAAGCATGGTAACCTTAATTTGACCTGATTCAGAATGGTCTTGACAGGAGCAACAAGGATTATCTGAGGTATATTTATCCCTTTTAAGTGGCTTAGCTCTCCAAAGCGCCTTTCTGGAGTGCACTGGTACATGCAGATGCTACTTCTGTTTTAGGAGAGGTTATGCCAGGGGCAGGGTATGATGATGCAGCTCATGTCTCTAAAATAGAACTTCTAAGCCCAGATCCTCATTCGCTCCAAAAGCACAGAGTGCAGCAAGGGTTACTGACAGCACTCACTTCCATTTTGAATGCCATTTTCCAAGCACACTAGTCTGTAGTTTTAGAGAGGAAATATAATTAAAATAAAGAGTTTAAGACTCAGAGTATAGCCGTATAGAAACACTGTTGTACAGGAAAAGGCACAGCCACGCAGACATCAGATTCCAGTTAGCTGAGGAAGCATTTTCACAATCCATGGTCATTAAAGGATGGTCATGTGGTGAAGAGGGCACACGGAGTAACCTCAGCTTTTCAACTGTTCCACCAAGTGAATTACATGCAAAGGTGACGGGCCAGGTAGAGAGCTAAAGGCAATTTCATCAACATTTGAAATTTGTCTTGTTGTTCATTCTAAAGATTCCAATGACGTTTTGAATATTTCTTTGTAATATATCCTTGATTTTCTTTCTATGAAGGCATAATTAGTATTAGGACTCTAGGAGGATGTGTGCTGATTTCTAGTTTACAGAATCTCCGTGGCACCCCTCAGGGCTCTTTGGAGGAAAGTTTAGATGTGGTGGGGAAATGCCATCACAGCAGGAGAGCCAATCAGCATAGCCTGTGCAGGTTCCAGAAAGCTTTGAATTTAGTTAAAAAAAACCATGCCTTTCACAATAAATGATTCAATATGGCTGCCTGTGCATAGCCATGCTTTTTGGGATTTTGTAAGATCTTCTGTTTTATCATACCACAAACATACTACGGTGAATTTTCTATTCTTTATCTCTGTCCCCTGATGTGGCCATTGGTGATTACCCAAGATCTATCCTTCTACCCCAGTCAGAAGCCTGGGACAGTTATAGCAATCCTGTCCTCCTTGCCATAGGATGGCTTAGGAAAAGAGTGTGATTCCCATTTAGGCCCTTAAAATCCAAGGGGAAAATAATCAACTAAGAGGGCTTCTGGAAAGTTTTCTTGAACAGGGTGGAGATATCTTACTGCCAGTTTGAGGATGGAGCTGATACAGAGGGATTGCTTAAACATGACAGTCTCCAAGAAAGCAGCATGGGGGCTTTAAGAACAGCACATGAGCTCCTCTCGCTAAGGACATCCTGAGATAATATCTCCTTATGAACAGTGAAATGGGGGGGGGACTGGGCTGGAAATGGCTCAGTGATTAAGAGTACTTGCTACTCATCCAGAGGACCTGTGTCCCATTCCCAGCAACGACACAGTGGTTAACAACTATCTCTAATTTCAGCCCCAGGGGATCCAAGCCATCTTCTGGTCTCTTCGGGCATGCAAGTTGTACACATACATACATACATGCAGACAGAAAACTCAAACACAAAATAAAAATATTTCGTGAAGGCAGGCAGAGCCTTCTCTGATATTGCTGATATTGTCTTGTGGCCTCCACATGCATGCAGGTACATGTGCACATGGGCCCATGCCACATGTCCCTGCATACAGATAAGCACCTACACACCCACACACATGGATGACTGTGTTGTGTGAAGAAAGCACAGCACTGAGGTCCTGGACTGCAGTGACCGTGCAAACACAGAATGCAGGGCGGAGAGGAGCATGCTCCTTGCTAGTGGAACACCCAAAGAGCACACCGGCTGATTGTGTAGAGCGTCCTAGTGATACAGTGCACACTCACACCGAGAAAACACAAAGGCTATGCAAGATCCTCAGCACTTGGTTCATTCCACAAACACCTTAGACTCCGGAGGTGCTTGGGAATTCAGTATAGACTCATCAGCTTCCTCCCAAATGGAGATTTATTCCCTTTTTTTGATTACTCCTTATTAAAATAACAGATGTAGGCTGGTAGGGTGAGCCCTTCTGTAATCCCAGCACTCCAGAGGCTGAAGCAGGGAGAACCTTGACTATGTATTGAGAACTTGTTTTGAAGAAAGAAAGAAAGAAAGAAAGAAAGAAAGAAAGAAAGAAAGAAAGAAAGAAAGAAAAAAAGCAGGAAGGAAAATAGGTTAGTTTGTTATAAGGTCTTGGCATAGGAGTTCTGCGTTCATTAATCCGCCATGCTGCCTTCAACAACTCAGAAGTATTATCATCTTCATTTAAAAACTGATTTAAGTGGGCAGTTACTTCATTAGCCAAGGAAGTCGATGGACAGTAAACACAAGGGAGTCCTTGTAGCACAGACTCTAACCGAGAGCCTTGCTTGCAAAGTGGAAGGGTTCATGAGAGGGAAACCTCTATAAGCAAGAGGAAACCCTTCTCCGTCAGGTAAGTGGAGGAGCAGGCTCCCTTCCTGCCACGGCTGGACTGCCAAGCAGTCCCTGGATCCTGGCAGAGACAAGAAGCAGTCAGGGCAAGGTTGCTCATGCAGAAACCTTCAGTAATGTGTGCCCAAGAAAGTCTCCTTTTTTATTAAAAACAAAAAAAAAGACAAGGACCTACAGGTTCAAATGCACTGCCCGAGAAGGAGAGTGGCCCATCCGCTCTTCCTGCTGTGTGACTGGGTGTCTCTTTATGAAAATTTCACTTTAACCAGAGTCAGAAGCAAGTCTTTCAGTCAGAATATTTTTCTTTCATGTATTTTTTTAAATTTTAACCTTCATTAAAGTTCAAGTAAGTAAAAACTTTCCACACCAAAAATTAACCAGACTCAAAGTCTATCCAACTCAGTGGAATTACAGCTTGAATTAGCATTTGGAATGGAAGAGGTGTAGTTTCACACTCAATGTTACACTTTTAGCATTGAGAATAGTTCATTCACTTCTCCGCCACCAAAACCAAAGAATCCATGGCAGAATTAGGACTGGAAAACAATCAGCTTTCTGATCGCTTACATAATTCCTCTCGGCCTAAGCTTGAGAACAATTTTGTTAAGTGTTTAAGAAGAAACATGGTACCGGTTAAGTGAAAGCCCCCAAACCACCAGGAGGAGAGAGGAAAGTCTTGCCTTCGAAGTTAGCAAAGAATAGAAGCAGGCAGCATGTTAAGAAAGAAAAGTGTGCCTCCAAGAGCAGAAATCTTCTAGCTATCTGAGGAAAGAGCCCGAAAGCCTCCTGTGAGAATCTAAATAAGAAAGCCAGAGCATGTATTGACAGGTGAGTGTCACCATGCCTGGCTTTTTACCGGTGCTGGGATCTGAGCTCATTCTTGGAGCACAGGCACTTTACTGCCTTAGCCACCTTCCCAGCATCCAAAAAATGTTTTTTTTCTTTAATACTTTTTTTTTCTTTAATACCCAGTAATAGAATTCAGAAAGATGAAAACAAGAAAGTAGAGGTTTTTCTAATCTAGAAGGTTCTTTGTATAGTTTTATTTCATATTAAGGACAAAATGCTAGGAATCCTGCTATTGGAGGACTCACTATTAGAAATAGAAGGATCGCTGGGTGGTGGTGGCACACGCCTTTAATCCCAGCACTCGGGAAGGCAGAGGCACATGGATCTTTGTGAGTTCCAGACTAGCCTGGTCTACAAGAGCGAGTTCCAGGACAGGCTCCAAAGCTCCTGTCTCAAAAAATAAATAAATAAATAAATAAACAAACAAACAAACAAATAAAAATAGATGGATCATAAATATCCTTATCTAGTATATATTGATTTACTTTTATGATGTTGCCAATAATCAATCACCGTGAACTATAAAACAGGCACCATTATTACTACTAGTACTATTATTATCACTCTTATTATTACCTCTGCTTTCCAAATGTAAACCCAAGGCTTAGTGAAAACCTTAGAGAGTGATGGTTTAGCTTGAACTACTGCGAGGGAAAAAAAAGGCTACTGCTGTGGTTTAAATAAGAATGGCTCTCATAAGCTCATATATTCGAATACCTGGTCCCCGACTAATAGAATTGTTTGGGAGGTGTGGCCTTGTTAGAGGAAACGTGTCACTGCTTGCCAACTTTGCTGTTTCAAAAGTCTGTGCCATCTCAGTTACCTCTTTCTGCCCCCATGCTTATGGAACAAGACCCAAGTTCTCAGTTACTGCCCCAATGCCATGCCTGCTTGCTGACCTCCTCCCCACCACAGGGTCCACTCAGAGGGTCATGGCCTCACCTTCTGAATCAGTAAGCCTCAAATAAACTCTTTTGTCTGTAAGTTGCCTTGGTCGTGGTGTCTTATCACAGCAGTAGAAGTAACTAAGGCAACTTACCCAGAGGCTAATCTGGGCAGAGAGGTAAGCTCAGTGCTGGGACAAGGTGGAGCTGGGGACAAATAGGTAGGTCAAGAACAATCAAAGCGCCAAGTTCATGTGTGCAGTTTTCAGTGAAGACACTAACAGAGTGGAGAGCCTTGGGCCAAACTCCAAATCCCACAGCGCTGGAAAGAGGGTGCAAGAGGTCCTCTTATATCCAGGGTACTAACAGGACTGGAGCTACAATCACGCTCTTGACTCTTGTGTCCTGGGCTTATCATATGCTGGCAATGCTCAGCTGTAGGTCTGCAGAAGCAGGTGGGGCAGAGAGGGAATAGGACTTGGCCTAGCAACCCACAGGAGGAATGTGGGGTGCCAGCACACAGAGGCTGAAGTGTCTCCGACAGAGCTCTTATGTGGGTGTGTGCGCAGTCATTGGCCAATCCAGATGCAAGAGCTATTACAGAGCCCAGGAGTGTGGGCGCCATGATTGCTAGCTTCTTGTGGTACAACTTGATAGTAGTCTGGAAGGAATTCTTGTTCCAGTAAAGACTTCCTGTTTCCAGAAGAAAGTAAAGAGGTGCTGAGTGGCAGGAACAGCCAATGTCTTTTTTAGGGCCATTGCTTTGGAAGCAAATGAATACCCCAGCTAAGTCAGGAAGCTCTCAAAGTCATGGCATCCTTGCTCTGGGATACAGCCCAGCTGTTTGTTCCTTCTAGGACCACGTTTCCCTGTTCTCCATTCGAACAGTGACTTGCTCTCTTGCTTGGGTGAAGGGCTTACTAGTACTTAAGTGATTTAATTTTAACCTGGGCCCTCTTAGTGAAATTGTGCTGTCTCATACGCAGTATATTAATAGGAACAGTCTTTTAATTAATGTGACTTCAAATAATATACTTTTGCATTTTCAATAACTTGGTTTGTGGTGCCTTGAGTATTATACTTACTAAGCTCTTCAGTCTGATCCAAAGCAGTGGTATTGATTCTCCCTCCCTCCTCCTCCTCTTCCTCTTCTTCTTTTTCCTCCTCTTCCTCCTCCCCCCTCCTTCCTCCTCTCCTCTCTCCCTTTATTGACCCTAAGGAATATCAATAATATCACCTTCTTAATCTTACTTGGATCTCATGAATCCAAGTGTTTAAAACACTATTTATAAGGCCCTTAGCCCCGTCACCTGGGAGAGCACTTTCACCATATTTTCCATAAACTTAACAGAAAAAGGCATAAGGAGCCAAGAGTCAAAGGTGCCAAGAGTCAAAATCTTTTGCCAAGGCTGGCTTACTGCTTTTAAATGGCCAACAGCACACACATTCTCTCTGGCTTGGCTTCTGCCGCTCCAGGTTCGATAAACAGTGGTTCTTGGAAAGCCCCACACTGAATTGTAGCCCATACGCCCAGTTTACAACTTGGTTGTCAGGATGCCAAACTGCGCAAGGCTCCAACCTTCCCAGAGCTGCTGGCTCCTCCCTGTCCTCCATAGAATGCTGGGGGGCAGGCGGGCGGGGGGGGGTGGAGGGGGGGAGAATCTCCCGGTCCTTTAAATAGCCTTGCCACTTCTCCTTGGTAAAATACTTACTTCAGAAGAAAAAGAGAAACCAGAAACTGTGAAGTGAAGCCGCCTCCTCATTCACAACTTTCCTATCACCGCCTCCTCAGAGGAAGCTTGCTCAGCTGCTACTGGCAACAAGTGCCGCCTGGGGAGGGTCCTCACAGCAGCCAGGTCATGGCCGTGCAAACATGCTCCTATCCATCTCCAAGAAGGGCAGGTTTCAGAGTGAGTACCTGCACTCGTACTGAGCGTGTCGTTTGGGGGTATTTCTGAAGTAAAAGAGGGTGAGTATACCCTGGTCTGTGGCAGATGGGAGTCACGAAGATGACCAGCCCTAGAAAAAGCACACATATGCCTTTACCCTATATAAATCAACAACATCAGAGCCTTGCTGTGAGAGGTAGCATGAGAGAAAGAATATAAACACAGTCAGGGGCTCTAACAATGAAGCCATGCAATAAAGTCAGTATTAGCTGAGTTTCTAGAACATTCTCATTGGGCTTAGTTCCTGGGTGTTTCTCATATTGTTGTGGGTATTGCCTGGTAATGAGCCTACTTTTTTAAGGGGAGGAATTTTTTTAAAACATAGTCTCCAATTACACGAGTCATCCTATATGTGGTGTTTAACCCAAGAAGCAGAGAGTAAATGAAATTTCATTGACTTGACGTCACAAGGGATGCCGTCTGAGGCAGGATAACCTAGAGGACATGCGTGCATCACATTAAATGCAATTGTTGTCTTGCATGACTTTTCTGACCTGATAGTGTCTTTTGGTCTAGGGAAGAAGAAGATTTTTTTACCCCAGTACTAGAGCCAACTTCTGGACAGCGGGTGCCAGGGCATGGCTCTAAAGAAGGGCTGGAGTGTGTGGCAGGCCAGCGGTGCCTTACCCTAGGTCTCAAGTGGGGGCAGGACGCCCACCTACCTTTTCTCCTTGCAAATGAACATAGATGAGGTAGTTTTTTTTTTTTCTTTCCAAATATCAGGATTTACTCTGGGCCACAGGAGGATGTGGGGAGTATCTATGGAGCTACCAACCTAGATCGGGGTCACCCCACTTTTCATTAAAGGACCAGAATATTTTGAACTTTGCAGAAAAAAAGTGGTCTCAGCTGTAACCAGGCTATTGCTGCAGTGGGGGAGGCAGCTGGAGAGAATGCATCTATAATGGACATGACCATGTGCCAATAACATTCAATTGTCATAGACACTGACGCTGAACATGATTGTAAGAAACGTGGGCAGGAGGTAAAACGTGGGAGAAACAAGAAGGTGAATGGAAGAGAAAGTTCCAGAACCGGCAGAGGTTCTGGGGCGTCTCTGGAACATTCCTTTCGATGTAACAGAGAACCAGGCAGTATCGGGACCTAGAATGTTCCTTTCAGCTAAGGTCCTGTTGGACACCTCCCAGAGTGGTTCAAGAGTCAAGTGCTCCTGGTGGCATTGTCTTGTTTGTATGAAACGTTCCCGTATTGAGCAAGACCAGGCCCTTGTAAGAAAGCAAATGGTCTCTGTGAACACATTCACAGAGCACTGGGGACTTGGACAGTTTAGGCAGAGCAGGGCTGTGATGGAATGAAGCCAATGTTTTAGATGAAAAAGAAAATGATTTCAAATGGGGGGATGAAATTCTGAAAGAATCAGGGTTTATTACACTGGACAGGCAGGTCTGGGAAGGTAGATAAACAGAGGTAGCTGTCCTGAGAGGGAGAGCAGGGGCTGTGCGGGGTTCTGGCAATAAAATGGTCCGCAGATGAAAAGGACTCCGAGAAGGACAGGCTGGAGAGGGGAAGGCTGCCTCTTACTGCATCCCGGGAAGCTCAGGTTCCGATACGATTCTGGCAAACCTAGGCGAAAATCCCACTTCCGTCTTTTATCTGCCTCATTACCTCATGGGAGTTATTTCACCCCATTAAGGCTCTGACTTGCTATCTGCAAAATGGAGAGAAAAACTCTTCCTCCCTAAGACTGCTCATGAAGAATATGTGTGATGTCTAAAGGGACAGCCCTGGGATATGACGGACTGCCAGCAAAAGGACCAGATGACCACTAGTCCACCACTCTAGCTGCCTCTGCAGGGACCTGGCTTTGGCTCAGCACTTTTCTTTCTTTCTTTCTTTCTTTCTTTCTTTCTTTCTTTCTTTCTTTCTTTCTTTCTTCTTTTTTTCCTCCCTCCCTCTCTCCTTTCCTTCCTTCCTTTCTTTTTCTTTTTACGAGACAGGGTTTCTCTGTGTAATAGTTGTGGCTGTTCTAGAACCCACTCTGTAGACCAAGCTGGCCCCTGCCTCCCGAGTGCTGGGATTAAAGGCCTGCTCCACTACCGCTCCGCCCCGCTAGCTAGCTTAGTACTTCCAGGATCCCCAGGAATCACCTAGGTTAAAGTCACAAATCCCGCAGACCAACCTGTAGTAACAGCTGGAGATAGCACTCTTGATTGACAAGGGAACATTGTCATTCATTTCTTGGTGATGCCACACTGCAGTGAAAACTCAGGGCCATCAGATTGCCAGTTTAAACCCAAAGCCACTGGACAAGTTATTCAGATTTCCTGGTTTCCTCTCTGGCAGCTTCTAATTCTTGGGCTCTTTGTGCTACTCAACATCCATGCACAGCTGTGCTCTGATTCTCTGTTTGCTGCTTTTGTTTGGAGACAGTTTAACTCATGACCATTTAACTTCTCACTGGCCCAGCACCCCGACAAAGAGGGCTCAACTCAGGAAAGGCACACATGACCTCCGCCTGCAGCACAGTGCATCTGAGTAATTATAAATATGTCTAAGCCATACTAGTCATACCTGGGGCCAAGAGGAGGAGACAGCATCACTTCCGAAGCCGAGTTCTCAACCCACAGGATGTGAGTCACCCCAGGCTTGATCCTTCAGTCAGGATCTTTCTTTGTCAGGGGACTCAGACATTTTCTGGTTTGTGACTTCTCCCAAACTATGCAACCGCACAGAAAGTCTCTACTTCCAAAACTGCACCTGCGCACCTTCCCCGGGTGACTTCCAGTAGTCCGGAAGTAAAGGGGCGAGACACTGAAGCGTAGCTGTTCACCATCGGGGAACACAGCTATAATGAAATCCACACTAGGGCTCCCACTTAGGACAGGCTGCCTCTCAATCGAGTCTCATCACTCAGGTTTTAAAGGGCGAGGTTTCCCACCCCAGGCTTTTCAGCAATTAGACAACAACTCAGAACAAACTTCTGACCCAAGGATTTCAAATTCCTCATTTTTAAAACCAGAGCTTAATAAATAAGTGACGGAGTATTCATAAAAATACCAGAAATATTATTCACCCGATGCCCTAGTTGAACAGGTGGCCTTTTCTCTAGATGAGGTGATGGAGACACTGAACGTTCAGTGGGGTTGACTATGTATCAAGTACTATGCTCACCACTTTTCACCCATTAAGTCTCTAATGGCTTCATTCATCCTAATGGGCGCATACTGTTATTATTCTCACTGTTTAGATGCGTAGACAGTGGGAAGGGAGTGGGAGAAGGAGGCAGAGAGAGGGAGAGGAAGAGGAGAAGGAAGACGAGGAGGAAGAAGAAGAGGAGGAGGAGAAAAGAGGAGGAGGAAGAAGAGAAGGAGGGCAGCAATATGAACCAGGCAAGGTTTCCCTAGGTCCAAGCTTTCTGGTCATAACCCATGCTAATGGGCTCACTAGATGGAAACACAAATTTAAACAACCTTTTCACATCAGAACAAAGGAAAGACACACTGAGGATACCCGACACCACGAGAAAGGGACACCTGGGATTTGGAGAAGTTGTTGCTGACATTTCACCGCAGGACATGGTGTCTACTTTCAGGATCCCTGCTCCCTTGCTAGCCGCAAAGTTAGTGAGAATAAGCAGAAGCAGAGAGAGACAGGATAAGGGTGGGGGAATGTGGTCTTCCTGGAGTGGACAGTCTCTGGTTCCATGGCCTCCCCTCCTTCTCAGGGTTAAAAAGAATCCATTTGGCTGAGTTTCTCTGGAAGCACAAATGACTAGAGTAGGTAGAATGCGGGTACTTGTAGATGCAGACCTTTCTATGCGTTTGATTTTCTCTGGTCCTCTAAGAGGCAGAACTAGAAATTAGAAATTGCCAATCACTTAAGGTTTATTGTAGGAAAGAGTTAAAACGAGGTTGCATGCTGGGAAGGGGTGGATAAAGTGACAAGGGAGAGGCTGAGAAGGTGCCAGTGACAAGTTCCACATCCTTCCCAGATCCCCTAGTTTCAGTGGGAAGTTTCCCAGGTTATCAACATCAATGGCAGGTCAGTGTCAACATGGTCTCCTCTTTGGTCTCACTGCTACTCATCTCTGTCACAGTGGTTCCCATGGCAACCACTATACTCTTAATACCATGTACAGTGATTGGCATACATGAGATGCAATAGTCACTTGTTGAAGGATGGATTAAAGACACTCGACTATATCAATACTAAGCTCATAGGTAATGTTGGTAAGAATAATTATGATTTACTGAATACTAATAGACTAAGTACTTACTTGTACGACAATCTCAACTCCCCTCCTTCTGATTCTATAGTGTAGACATTGTCATTGGTCATCTCAGAGTCACAGTTAAGGAAACAAAGGCCCAGGAATGTTAAACCAACTCAAGGTCACTTAGGCCAGATTTGACTCAAGGCCATTTGAAGTTCCAGTCACCTCTCCCAGCCTCACATCAAATCCCCTGACTGAAGGCAATTAAGGATGCATTCTTTCTGCCTAGTGCTGAAACCCTCTGCCACCGCTCCTCCCTCTCCAGAACCACACTGGTATAGTCAATCACGTGCCACTGACATCCCACTTCATAACCAGGCTTCCCCAGATGTCTTCATATTCTAAGGCAGAATAAATATTCAAAGGGGCTTGAAATAGCCAGGGTTCCCATCGTCCCATCTTCTCCTCGCTTGCTGTGGAATTGGACTTGATTGCCTCATTTATCTCAAGACAATGTGACGGATCCACCGTGCATCCAAATGATGTGTGACTTCCCTGAAGCTGCAGGATGATGACATTAAGACTGTGTCTCAGATGCTGCGAACTGCATAAAAAAGCAACAACAACAAAAATGTATGATCTGCCCAGAAAAGAAGTGGAGGGAACTTTCTAGTTTCCTAATAACTTCTGGTTACGTGAATGCTGCTAAACTCCCATGGGCAGTTGGAAGCTTTCTGGAATTTGTCGGTTATGGGCTGTGTTGGGAAATTTATTACTGAATCTTTATTATTAAGTTTGGTTTCTTCTCAGAAGGGTGGTGCCGGCCTGGGGCAGAGGTATACATATGGAATGGCTTTAACTGTGCTCCTCAAGATGTGTGTTTCCGTGTCCAGAGCAAGACGGAGTAAACATCACAGTTACATTTCACTTATGCATCGCTTTCACAGGGCGAGGGGGACACAGGGAAGAGATGTCTTGCTTTAGATACGTGCAAAACACTTGGTATCTGTTCTGAATACGACAAATGGGAACAGCGCATGCCTCCCATAACTGAGTCCCGAAGAACAAGACTGCCCATCTGAACCATATTTAGGGGGTGAAGGTACAAAAACCAGTCGACACTAAAACTAGGTTCTCTCCTCCACTTAAACACATTGATACCGTGTGGCTAAAGAACCATCAGTCTCAGAACACAGCCAGCTCTTCCTATGAGCAGGGAAATGATGCTTCCGTGTAATTAGAAGGCATTTCTTCAATGAAAGCCCAGAGGGAAAGTCAGTAGCGACAGTGCATGCTGGCAGGTTTGGATCGATAGGGCCTGCTTATCGCTACGGTAGGGAGTGCCGAAGCTGGACCTGCCAGTGGCACATTTCAAGGGGTGGTACTTCAGTGCCATCACAGGTGCTGCCGGAGGGGCAGTACATATGCAGGACTGGGTTTAGCAGCCTTCTCTTGGTGGCTGAATAGTCCCCCAAGAATACCCATATGGCTTCTATTTATAATGGGATACACAACAAACAAGTCTTCTAAGGTACTGCCTTATGGGAAGAAGGGGATATTGAAGGGACTGGAAAGATGGCCCAGTGGGTAATATGCTTTCTGCTCAAGCATGAGTACTTGAGTTTGGATTCCCAGTATCTACATAAAAGCTGTATATGGTTAGACATATCTATAACCACAGTACTGGAAGATAGAGACAGACAGATCCTGAGGGTTCATCAGCTAGTCATTTTGGCCAAAACAATGAGCTGCAGGTTCAGAGAGTGACTCTGTTAAAAGCCAAAATCCCACCACCATCATCACTACCACCACCACCACTATCACCACCACCAACAACAACACCAAACCCAATAAGGTATTAACATCTTAACCAGGTGCTCCTGGCTTCATGGCTTTCAGTGTCCATGGCAAGATTTTGTCTAACTGATTGGTCCCTATGGTCCCGCTTCTTGGCATCCTTCCAGTCCTCCAATGCAGTCAACCAGCAAGGCATGGTTTTCCTGTGTGCTGTTACCTCTGTGGAAGACCCCTGGCCTCTCCCTCTCCCGGTTGGGAATGACCTAACCATCAGCTCTCAGCTGAAAAGGCACATCTGGGAGAAAATTGTTCATGATTCAGCCTCAACCGAGTTCTTGTGTTAAATAACTTTCTAGAATGACTTTTTCCCCGTTGTCACCAGACTTGACTCAGTCTGCAATCTCATGTTTATTCATAAGTCTATTTGATTTCTGTCTTTTCCCCGGATCTGTAGAGACTTCTGAGAGCAGGAAATACTGTCTATTAGTCTCTCTGTGTTTCTACTTCACACGGCACATCGATGGGCATTGGTGCACATTTACGAAAGGAAAACATACTCAACAGTGTCTGCTTGACACAGTAAGAGCTGAGCAAAAGCAGTGATATGAGCCAGGAGTCGTGACCTACATCTGCAATTCCAGGAGAATGAATCAGGAAGATCAAAAGTTTGAGACTAGACTATGCTGTTCAGTGAGAGCCTGTCCCAGAATAAAGCAAGCAAACAGAACGGGGCTATAGTCCATGCATTTGCCTAGCAGGGAGCAAGGCTGTGGGCTGGTCAAAGGCTGAGATGCTCGGGGAGACAGACAAAATTAGGGCAGGGTAACATTCATTTGTTCCCCCTGATAGATTAGCTGCTTATATACAAGGAAAACAAGGCCCCTTGGCTGAGTAAAGTGCCCATCTTTCTACTAACATGAAACCACGTTGGGCCTCATTTGGGGTTTGCTGTCAGTGACTGATGTGACCCACAGGGATCTCTGAGTGGGTCATTTCTAAACCAGCACCTACTAGGCTGCAGAGCACATGCTACAAAGACATGGTTTGGAGAAACATTATTTTAAATTAGACTGATAACTGGCCAATCAAATTGTCTTTGAGCTCAAACACCTCACATCTGAGCTGGAGTCTAAGGTTCTTGGGGCTTTTGTTAGGGGTTCTACAACAAACCACCACAGAATGGGGGACTTGAGACAGCAGCTGCAGATTGCATGGTTCTGGGAGTCAGAAGATCCAAATCACTGTCACTGAGCTGAAGTCATAGCCCAGCAGGATTGAGGCTCTGGTCCTTGCATCTCCATGCTTCTGGTGGCTGTCATTGACTACAGCCACATCCCTCAACTCTCTGTCTCTGCCTTCATATCACCTTCACTATCTACCTGTATGTATGACTGCATTCTTCTGTCTCCCATAGAAATATGTGTGATGATATGTAGTGTCCATCCAGATCATTTGGAGAAACGCCCCCATTTCAAGAACTTCCATTTAATCCCACCCCCAGCCAAGTCTACGGTATATATGGCAACATTTACAGATTGCAGAAATTGGGACTCCACACCTCTGGGGTCATTCAGTATTCAGTGCCTCCTACAGCCATCTTCACAATCCCCAAATATATTCACATACCATGCTCTCGCTTCTGTTTATACAGGACAACTTTCCTAACCAGTAGCGATCACTGCTGAAGTGAACTTAGCCCATAGGTGACAGGTCAGTGAGAGGTGGTGGCAGAATTCCAACCTAGGCCCAAGGTATGCACTTCCTGGGTAGTCTAAGCCTTTGTGTGCACCTGGGGCTGGCAAAGCTCCTCAAGCCGAAAGAAGATGACAAGGATGGGCTGCCATGACCTCGGTCAGCTTATGCTGCCAAAGGCACCGAAGTATCACCTCAGGGATTACTCCATCGTAGCATCACGGCAGATGGGGAAGAAAGATGTCCTGCTGGGGTTTTGTTTGTTGGTTTGTTTGGTTTTGGTTTTTGGAGACAGGGTGTCTCTGTAGCTTTGGAGTCTGTCCTGGAACTAGCTCTTGTAGACCAGGTTGGCCTTAAACTCACAGAGATCCTCCTGCCTCTACCTCCTGAGTGCTGGAATTAAAGGCGTATGCCACCACCATCCAGCTGTCCTGCTGGTTTTTAAAGAAGCACACAGCTCTGTTGTGGGACCAGCTGTATATGAGAGGGCTATCAGTGGCTGAGGGCTTGGATCCCACGACTGTAGTGAACCATATTCTCCCAGCAGCCAGTGAGCACGAAGGAGGAGCCTGGGCCTCTGAAAGATCATAGCCCGAGCCTGTACCTTAGTTTCAGCTTGATAAAATCCTGGGCAAAGGGCCCAACTAAACTATGTGGGAGTCCTGACCCTCAGCCACCCATGTGGCTTGAGTAAGCTATTAAAATCTGTGGTCATTGGTTATGCAGCAATAGGAAATTGATGCATTTGTTTTGCACAAGTGTTTATTGTGCAGATCTGAGCTAGAGAACAGATACGGGCAGACAACCCAAGCGCAAAGTAAAGTACAACAAATGCCCAGGCAGCAAAGTATCTTGGGAAGAAAATGTCGGCTGTGAAAGTGAGATGGCTTAGAGTCAGGAAAAAGATTGTTAACTGCAAAATAGGCCGGGAGGCAGATTTGAGGAAAATTGGGAAATGGAAAAGGGAGATGTTTCGCAACGCCTTTCAACTGCAGGGATAAAAGCCTAACTCCGGCAGGCCAAGCAGCCATGAATGAATCCAGCGAGAAACAAGGAAAGCCTAGGGCTAAAAAGTTCAGCAGTTTGTGCAGCAGCCTGACGCCTCTCCCCTCTTTCACTCCCTTCGTCACTGCTGACGTCACTGCACTGCTAGGCAAACCTTCTGGCAGTTGCTAAAGCTCACTCAAGGCTGATAGCTGCCTTGTTGAACAACCTCCGAGGAAGGAGATCGCTGGTTCTGGCCCCCTCCCCTCACACCTGACTCGCAGGCCCAACTTTGACCGCATGGCAGGAGGGGGCAGCCTCACCTGAGACCAAAAGGATGCTCAGTAGGCAAAGGTCACGGTCACCTATTGCCCTACACAAAAGATGTTAGAAACCCGTGAACCTGGCGCCATGTTCATGCGCAGGTAAAAGAGGGACAAGACTGCGCATGTCAGAAAGCCAAGAAGTAAGTGTTAACCGCAGGCTCCTGTACGTGGCGTTTGCCTTCGCTACCACACTCATTTGGTCAACAGCCCTCCGAAGCAAGCACACTCACATTGGAGGGCATTCAGGCTCAGATTTTCCTCAGGCCACTGACGTAGCAACTGGCAAAGCAGGACCCAAACTGAGGTGTGTGGGTTTCCGAAGTATGGCGTTAGACAGCCTCTTTCTGAGTTAATCCCAACCAGGTTAGAACATGGGGCATGGTGACTCCTAATCAAACGTAGTTCCCTTCTAAGAACGACCACTTCAAAGCTAGCTTCCCGTGGGGATTTAATAAGTGGCTTACTTTCATTTGGGCCCAGCAATTCACTGACTAGGCCTTTAGCAGAAAGCCCAAAGGCCGCTGGGAAAAAGAAAGCGAATGTCTGCAGAGCACAGGCGTGGCAGGGAGCACAGCTGTGGGGGAGGATCTATCTGCCGAGGGCCACCAGAAGCCCCGACATTGACAGCCATGACAGTGCCAGAAGCAGACAATGAGAGAGGAAGTGTGAGAAGGAAACAGGTTTAGGACGCTCCCTCTCCCACGGCCTCACTCCCATTGTGCCCCCACTGAGTCAGCGTGGAGAGGAAGAAAACACTTCATCCTCCCACACACTCCTCTACCCTACCCAGGATGGGGGAAGGAGGAGAGGATGCGGACACACGAGCACGGGTAAGACACAAACAGGTACCCACCCTCCCTCCCCCCAGCTCCGCATACTCAGGGACCACAGTCCCCATCTCTACACGCTCAGACACTAAGTGGGATATGTGGTACCCTGCCACTCCCACTCCACCGCAGAGATTTCAGTCTGGGATCTAAGGAGAAGGCACGCTTTCAAGGACCCGGATTCTGGTGCCAGCCTAAGATGTGCCAGCTAATAATAGAATGTCAGGCTATGGGTATAGTTCAGTTGGCAGAGCGCTTGCCTAGCATGCAGGAAGCTCTGGGTTCAGTGCTCAGCACGGTACAGACTAGACTTACCCAGGATCCCAGCACTCAAGAGGAGGAGAAAGGCAGATCAGGAGTTCAAAGTTATCTTCACTTTAGTATAGGGTTGAACTAGATGCTGCTGCTGCTGCTGCTGAAGACAGTGAGGAAGTAGGCTATACACATATACAATAGCTGGGCACAGGAGCGGAAAACATGGCTTGCCCGCTCAGAACATGCTGCCTCTACATGTTCAATTTTCCACAAGAATACAGAATTCTGGCATTTACATAATCTTATCTTTGAATGTTAGAAACAAGTCCCACCTTCAGCCAGTCTGCAATCTGAATCCACACAGGTAGCCAGGATCACATGTGGCTAATTCCATTTAATTAAAAATAGACGAACACTAAACGTTCAGTTCCACTGGCACATCTCAACTCCTCAATGCTCCCCTCCCCCACCAGGGACTAAATTGTCTCCAGGATAACAGTCAAAATCAAGACAAAATGAAACAAACTTCAGGAAAGTAGTGCCTGGAGTTTGATGGCTGAGCCGTAGCATTCTTACAGTAGATAGCAAGCACATCCAACCTTGCGGGTTCAAAGGTTTCCTCTGGTAACTACGCATCTTACTGCTCAAAGGAAGCCATTGACAATAGAAAAACATGGGCAGGACTGTACTTTAGTCATGGACTAAAATGTGAATTTTGTATGATCTTCATAGGACAAAGGAATAGCTACCTAATTCCCCAGCCCACCCCCGTTTAAAAATGAAAGAGCCTGTCTCATTCTAACATAATCCCGAACAGACAGCTGGATGCTGGATTGGGCCCACAGGCAGTGGGCCTGCTGGTCACTGACTTTGCCCTGGAAGCTTTCTGATGGAGACAGGTGGGCTGCAGATGGGGAGGGGGAATTGGGGCACATGAATTCGATACCCTGGCCACTTTCTCCATGAAGTTCCACACTCAGCCAACACCGGTCAGAGAGGGAGGGAAGGGTCACCACAGACCCCTCTGTGAGGACGCTCATCAACATTGGGGGTCCTCATTATCCATAGACTCTGAATGTAGAGGTTGGCCTATTATCTGAAATCCAGTTATAACTCTAAAATCAACATTTGGGGCTCCCGTCGAATCCTTTTGTGACTTAGGGAGATGGGAGAAAAAAAGCGAGTCTCCTGGCTCGCATGTTTTCAGTTGAGGTGTGAGAAGGAGCTCACCGCCTTCTAGCTTAAATGGTGCTTGTGTCCTGCTCAAGGTCTGTAAGCGTGTCCAAGGGCCCTAGAAGAGAGCAATCCAACGTGTTTGTAGACAACAACATCACATCTTGATGTCAAAAGGCTGGGCATTGCCTCTAGTCCACGCATGATTTATACACTTGGCTGGGCACTGCCTCTAGTCCATGCGTGATTTACACATTTGGCTGGGCACTGCCTCTAGTCCAAGCACGGTTTACGCTTCTGTTCTTTTATTGGTGATTTTGCTGGTGTTTAATGTGGGCTCCCGGAGTGTTGATATACAGAGTTAGCTATGCTGTTTGTGCCCCTCACCCTTTAAAACACTCTTGTTAAAACCTAATCACCAATTAGGTCCTGATCACAGACCCCTCCTGAAGTAAGTAGTGCCCTTAAAGGCAGCCAGAGAGCTGCCTTGTCACTTGAACACCAATAGAGGGCAGTACTAGAGATGCTATCTACACCTGGGACCTTGCCAGACACCCAGGCAGCTGGTGCCTTGACCTTGACCTTCCAGCCTTCAGACTGCAAGATGTAAATTTCTTTGGATTACAAGCTCTCTGAGTTATGGTTTTGTTTTAAAACAGTTTCTGAGTAGAAGGGCCATGGCGTCCTTGGGAGAAAAAAGGAGAAAATAAAACAAAAAAGCCATGCTCAAGGGCAGGAAGATGGCTATGTTGGTAAAGGTCAGTCTAGGCTACAAGGGGAGAACTTGTCTCCAACCCCAAACCCAACCAAAACAAAACAAACTGTCTCAAATAATTAGACTTTAATGACATTTAAAAAAAAAAAGACTCACTGGACATACTGTGTGTTCTGCCCTCTAGCTTTTAAATTGCACTTCAGGTTTAATGAGAAAGGCTAAAATTACTTTAAATTTTGCATGATTTCATGAGGGTATGTCTCTGTCATTCTGATCTCCCACACAAAGAGGCTGCCGAATAAAGACTATAGCATAGAAAACAAACAAAACTGCACTTAAAGCTAATTTATTTGTGAATTCACACACTGTTATCCACATAGGATCCCAGTGGAAACTGAGCTGATTAACATTTCGTATTGCTTCAAATGGTTAACACAGATGGGGGGGATGCAGGGGGGGCATCTTAATGGCAGGCACTGAGCATCAATGAAATGTAAATATTCACCTCATAGACCACCCAGGGTTTGATAGGAGACCTTTTCGTAACTACTGAGTATGATTTTAATTTGCAAACACTGCAAAATATACGGGTGATATCCTCTGGGAATTCTTCCTGTGGGGTGGTCCAGGGGAAGTTATTTGGAAACGGAAAAGGATGCTAGGAGGAGCTGCAGCTGAGAACTGGGGCTCAGCCAGAACCAAAAAAAAGTTGCAAGTTCATTTAACAAAGTATTCACAGTAAGTTGGTGTCTTTGGGATGCTCACACTCATCCCTTTCTTTTCTTCTTCTTCCTCCTCCTTCTCCTCCTCCTCCTTCTCTTCTTCTTCTTCTTCTTCTTCTTCTTCTTCTTCTTCTTCTTCTTCTTCTTCTTCTTCTCTTCTTTTTTTCTTCTTCTTCTCTTCCTTTTCCTCCTCCTCCTCTTCTCCCTCTTCTCCTTCTCCTCCTTCTCCTTCTCCTCCTTCTCCTTCTTCTTCTTCTTCTTTTGGCTAATAATTATCTCCTCTTGGCCAGGCACAATAGAGAAGCAATCTCTGCTTTGGTGCTCTCTATCACGGCCTCAGTTCCTTCCCGAGAACTTCTAACTATTCCACACCTTTACAATTCTTACAGTGTGCCTGACTTGTTTCATTGTTGTAAGCACTTTAGACATCTAAATTTATTTAACCCTCAAATGAGTGTTTGAGGTAAATACAGGCATGGCCATGTGCATTTTCTAGTAAAGTATGGAACAAAGATGTCTGTGAGTTTGTTCTGGGTCCCACAGCAGACAGGTTTTGGAGTCAGAAACAGGAGCACTTGTTTCAGAGTCTCCCCGCTTAACCTCCCTTGCTACATGACCCCGCATAGGGGCCTTAATGTAGGAGGGATTGTAAGTGCGGCTATTTCCACTGGTGGCAGGACCCCACACAGTGGTTGCTTCCACTGGTGGAAAACACCACTCACAGCAGCTGCTTCCACTGGTGGCAGGACCCTGCTCATTATCTTTTCTTTCATTCTCATTTTCTTTTTTTCCTTCTCTCATTAATGTTTAATTTACATATAGCAGAATTCACCCTTTTAAATGTATAGATTGTAAGTTTTTGATGGATATATGTACTAAAATAACCATCACCATGGTTAAAACTGAACAGTCTCATCACCTCAGAGACTTCCCATGTTGCTCTGCAATCAACCCTGTCCCTGCCCCAGCTCAGAGACCATGGGACTTTAGCCAGACAAAGGACCCTTAAAAAGGATTCACGAACTGAGCATGGGTTAGAGGAAATTACATCGGTTGTCATCGCTATCTCCAGCTTAAGTCTGGCACCCCTTCAGTTGCTGATGTGGGTAGCAAACTGCATGGTTGCCGCAGTTCTCTTGGCTGCATCACCCCCAGAAATCACAGATCTGTTTATACCACACTGCAGGTGCCTAGATGCAAAATACTGCCTATTCTCCCCACAGCCCTGACATCACAGCAGCCACCACAAACACCCATGGAACCCGTATTTTGTCTTAATAGAATAAGCGCCGCCAGAGACCCTCTTTATGGCACTAAATATCAGTTAGATGGAAATATTCATTGTAGAAATCAACCAGAGTGTTTACATCCAGACTTATTTTACATTTAAGAACTGCATTTCAATATAATTTACATTTAAATAGTGCATGCTGTTTTCTTTTTTTTTTTTTTTTTTCCTGAGAAGGGGTACATAAGCTTTGCCAGCTTGGCGAAAGGGGTCTGCTTTCCAGAGCGTTCCCTGAGAGAAATGACGGACAGGTAAAGTGAGTTTTTGGTAACTTACTCCATTATGACAGGCAATAAAGAAAATATGCAATCGTGAAGAGTCAGTTCCACAACTATCAAGGCAGCATGTCTGCTGAGTGTAAGGCACAGACTGAATACAGTTCCCTTGCTGCCCACACTGGTGGGGGAATGAACTATAGATCTTTATCTTAAACCTGTGAAGCTGAGCTGTGCTCCACTACTGAGGGCACCAGTGCTGCTCAGCAGCGCCACCTGCCGCCTAGTTGGGAATCTGCACCAACTGCAAACACAAGCCTCTCTTGCAGGCTTCAGTAAAATGGCCATGCTGGCTGAAAGAGGAAACCATCCTTTGCTTCCACAAGGGAGTGAGACTTTGGAGAAGGGTTTATCAGTCACAATACCCACTAAGTATAGCAAGCAGAAGCTGGGAGTTCATGTTATCCATGTTATCCAGTTCCCGAAAACATAAAACGCAAAATACTCCAAAATATGAGACTGTTTAAGCAACAGCCGTGGAAAATTCCACACCATTAAACTCTCTAACATATGGAATCACCCCCAAGCTGTACCCCCAGGTCGTATGCATACTACACATAACTGCATGAGAAACATAATGAAAGTCTATGGTTTTAAAGAAAGACTTGGGTTTTATTGAAAAGATTTCATTATGTAAGTGAAGCTTTCCAAAAGTGTATGTGTA
>NW_026067947.1:1385914-1388470 GCF_014885135.2 Alexandromys fortis
AATATATAATTCAAACCACACTGTCATCAAGCCGTTCAGATAAGAGACACTCAGCCTGTCCTTAACCACCTGGATGGGATTATGAAGACACTTTTGGTGCCCCTCAGTCTGTCACTTCCAAATTAACTTCTTCTTTCTTAGCTTAGTTATACTAGGCGCATCGGCAGGTGACCTTTATAAGCTATATAAAAGGAAAATATATGTGAGGATAAACCCCTTGATTTCACTGCTAATAAAAAATGAACACTGAGCAAATGAGGGCTGATGAGAGATTCCCCTCTGTATGCTGTGAATACCAATGGTTAATAAAGAAACTGCCTTGGGCCTGCACAGGGAATATGGGTAAACAGGGAAAACTAAGCTGAAGGCTAGGATAAAGGATGCAGAGAGAGGGAGAAGCCATGAAGCCTTATGGGAGACAGATCCTGGAACTTTACCCAGTAAGCCACAGCCACATGGTGATACACAGATTAATGGAGATGGATTAACCTGATATGTAAGAGCTAGCCAATAAGAAGCTAGACTAATAGGTCAAGCAGTGATTTAATTAATACAGTTTCTCTGTGGTTATTTCGGATCTGAGCTGTGAAGCAGTCAGAACAACCAAGCGGCCTCCTTACAACAGAGGTACATTTTTTTTCTCTTGTCAGAGACCAAATGACTTCTGGAAGACACATAAACTTAAAAAAGACAGATAAAACAATTGTCAATCACCTTCAATCCCAATGTGGATACACACAATGAAACCAAAGTAATTTCTTGCAAAGGAAAGAGACAGATTTAAGATTTGCTGTAGAACACAGGTTACTTTTCGAAGCTACTAACATGAAGCAAAGCTAAAAGAATGAGTATAAGATTCTGAACCTCAAACTGTACAGAGGCCAAGGAAAATAAATGAAGTTGATGTTGCCTTTATCTGTCAATAATCAGAACTTGGAGCCGGGCAGTGGTGGCGCACGTCTTTAATCCCAGCACTCAGGAGGCAGAGGCAGGTGGATCTCTGTGAGTTCGAGGCCAGCCTGGTCTACAAGAGCTAGTTCCAGGACAGGAACCAAAAAGCTACAGAGAAAATCCAAAATAAATAAAATAAAATAAAATAATCAGAACTTGGAAAGTAGCAGCCTTCTTCGTACCTTAGTGCCCAGCATCTCCTACCTACCATCTGCGCCACGGCCAGACAGAGACTCAGGCAGGCTGGGAAATGGAGGGAGGCACGCCATTCCTCCTGAAGGACAGCCACTGTTTGTCACAGTTTCTCACAAAGCCGTCTCATTGGCGGTGAATCTCTCATTGTAGTATTTCCACGATGCTGTCGTCCCAATACGCAGTGTGCCCATGCCCCTCCCCCCCACACACTATAAATCCCCCAGGCACTCCTTGGGAGCTCTTCAGCAAATGTCAGTCTATTCAGCTGTCATAAGAACGTGGATGGTGTGAAATTTCCCAGGAAATCTCCTAGAGAATGAACAGCGAAGTTGGACGTGGCTGCTCATTATTTTCTCCCTCGCCTAAGCGAACGGAGACACTGTCCTGAAGCCAGTGCTGGAAGTGTAATGTACCGGCAGCACCCCCTACTGGCTACAAGGGGAAAGTTCACGCCCAATGTCCGTCGGATCTCACAGCTGACTGAATTGGAATTCAAGCTCACACATTGGGTTGATTTGTCTTCGTTTTTCAATGTGGCTTTGTGGGGTCCTACGGGTACTTTAAACGTCTACTAATTATTCTATCAAATTCCCATCTCCCTTCAATCCCCACAGTGGCCACGTGAATGTACAGCACTGGCTACACAAATGAGCCACATGATGGAGGTGTTGAGTGTAAGTCACCGGAGACTCCAGTGCTCCAACTAAGCCAAGGAGAGAGCACCACCTCACCACAGAAGCCATGCTTCGTGGCTATGCCCTTCTGCCTCTTATTCCGAAAGGCTAAATATGTGCTCAGCACTCAGCAGAAACAAGCTGGCCTGACGGATGCTAGCTAAGTTTGAAGACCATCGCAGATCCTGGGTTCTCATACCTGACACAGGTTCTGCTGAAATTACACCATGTACATGTGCACACACGTGCGGGTGCGCACACACATACAAACACACACACACACACACATACACACACACCGGTTTTCTCAGCACGTCATTCACAGAACCCGATAATCCCATAGACTTACTAATTAAAACGGGCATGTGTCAGGTGACATTACCTGGAATCAGAAGGTAAGCCACAGGCTGGACCAGGTCTGGGCCTGTGGCAGATGCTGAGATGATACAGCATCCCTGTCTCCATCAGGGGTGGCACATGAGTGGGCCATCGCGGGGAAGCTACAGTAAAGATTATGTCGGGAGTCTGTAGAGACGTACACTTTACCACAGGCCAGAAACAGAAAAATCAAAACAAAATATCATTTTCTTGAAACAGGACCTTGAATTTACGATCTTCCTGCCTCAGCCTCCCCAAGAGTGGGATTACATAAATGTGCCACCGTATTTGGCCAATCTCTCTCTCTCTCTCTCTCTCTCTCTCTCTCTCTCTCTCTCTCTCTCTCTCTCTCTCCCCC
>NW_026067947.1:1388487-1404697 GCF_014885135.2 Alexandromys fortis
CCCTCTCTCTCTCTCTCTCTCTCTCTCTCTCTCTCTCTCTCTCTTTCTCTCTCTCTCTCTGTGTAGGTCCAGTAGAACTTTAGAGAAAGTCAATAAAAATCACCAGAGAAGGCGCCAAACGTGGAAGGAACCTACATCCTAGCTTTCTCCAAGGAGAGTTTCCTAGCCCTGTTAACTTGTAGCCTTTGATGCCTGCCTGAGTCAGGAAGGGATCCTGAGAGGGGTTTGAATTCTGGGAACAAAGGGTGCTGTGGGGGACTGGCGATGTCTGTCCTGACATCAGCTCTAGTCAGAGCTCTAGTCAGAGCTGGGGTACTGATCAAGCACCATCATGGTTCCCAGCAGCTTCCTCAGAGCCGCCACGCCGCCTGACAGGAAACAGAAACTTGAACCTGAAGAGGAGGTGCGGTTCTCACAGAATCTGAGGGCTTTCTCCTCAGAGACCACCTGAGGCCCATAGGGGCTCCTGCGATGACAGAATGGCCCCGTGTCCCCAGGAGAAATGGAGCCCGCCATGCCCCAGGGAGCAGAGATTCAGGGCAGAGTCTCTGACAGTACGGCTGTTTAGAGGATTCCTCGTTTTCTTGCCTCTCCCATACCTCCCTTGAGTGTTAGCAAAGTCTTAAAATGCCAGCCTGCCTCCGGTGTGTGAGTGGCATTTGGTGGCTTGATCTGTGAGGATAGGGGAGGCAAGCAGGGGTGGCGCTGGGTGGCTCACGACTGACCCCTAGCGGTGGGCCTGGTAAATTTCCACTAAAAACAAAAGCCTGTCAGAAAATGTGGCTAGCCTCCCTCATGAGATGCCTTCGGGATAAAACAGCTAAGAAAAACTTTACATTATATAATCTTTATAAATTCCATCTTTTTCTAGGCGATTCACCGTGTTTTCTAAATGTCTGAGAATTCTTGTAGTAAAGTAAGTTAAATTCCCTAAAACACCTCAGTTTGTTTGACCACAGCCTTGGTTGTTTTTCTTAAACTGTCTCCTGTGAGTGGTGAGTGGTGGACCTTCGGAGGAAGGGAGCAATGTGCGCTCCGGTTCTTTCCTTCAGTATGGAAAGTTCATGGACATTTCGTCTGCCAAATCTCCCTGCCAAGGGCTCAGAAACACCGCAGTTTTGGTAAGGAGCCTTCCTCTGTTCTCCATCCTAACAGGAGTTAATAAAAGTCTAAAAGTTAAAGCGCCTTCTTCCAGCTGTAAACAAAGCGTTTGTAGACCTCAGGTGAGAGGCTGTACTGCAGACAACCGAATGCCTTCAAGGCCTTCTAGCTCTTCAGATAAAGTCTCCGAGAAAGAAGGCTGGAAATGCAGACAACCGCCTACAGGGCTTTCCTGCTTCCGGAGCTTTCAGAGTGGGAGTCAGGTAAGACACAGTGACTGGAAGGTCAGCAGCTCTGGAGCCCCCGCCCCCAAACTCTGTGTGACTTTGGGTGTGCTACCTGACCTCTCTGTTCTCAATGTTGTCATCCATGAAATGGAAATGACAATGTCTCTCCGTTTTATAAAGGCTTCAATGAGCAAATATTTGTAAAGTAATTAGCGCAGTGACTGGAAGTTAGGGAACAATTTTTTTGCCTTTTCTTCACTTTTTCTAATTTGGGAGTATGAAGCATCACTTCAGAGGAAAAGGTCTGGGGTTTGAGGAAATAGCTCAACTGGCAAAGTGTTTGCTTTACAGACACAAGGATCTAAGTTTGATCCCCTGAGCCCAGAATCTTTGTTTTTATTACTAAATTTTACGGGTACATGTGTTATACTCACATGCATCTCTGTGCATGTGTGTGTCTGGTGTGCGTGGAAGTTGCAAGATGGCATCGAAGTCCCTGGAACTGGAGTTATAGTTGGTTGAGCTGGCACAGGGGTCCTGGGAACTGAACCTAGTTCTTCTGTAAGAGCTCTTAGCCACTGAGCCTGTCTTCTGTTTTTAAACTATGTGCATGAGGGTTGTCTACGGAGGCTTGTGTGCATGAGTGCTGGTGGCTGAAGAAGCCAGAGCTGGAGTGACAGGCAGTTGAGAGCTGCCTGATGTGGGTGCTAGAAGTCAAACTTCAGTCCTCTGGAAGAGCAAAACATCTCTCAACCCATGAGCTAGCTCAACCCACTTTTTAAAAAGCCAGACATAGTGGTATGTGTTTGTACTCCCCAGCATAGAATACTTGGCCAAGTCCACTTTCCACATTAAAACAAACAAACAAACAAACAAAAAACTCATGGATGACGCCAGAGACTATCTTCTGGCTTTGACATGTACCAGCACATACATGTGTGACCCTGACCCTCTTTCTCCTTCCCTGCCACAAAAAGTACACCAAAATATTGTATTTTTTATTTTGGGGTCACAAAATTACTAAGCAAACTTTGGCAATGAACAAAATGTATTAAGGTGACATTTTAAACTATTGACATATTTCCTTTGAAAAAGAATTTTTTGTCAGCATCTAAAAAATTCATAGTCAATATAAATAAAATATTATCACTGGAACCCCTTATTTTTTACTTGCATTTACCTACATCTATCTATTTTATTTTATTTTCAACATGTATATGGGTCAGAGCACAACTTTCAGGAGTTGGTTTCCTCTCTCCAACTGTGCTGACTAGTTTTATGTCAACTTGACACAAGCTAGGGTCAGTGGGAGGAGGAAGCCTCAACTAAGAAAACGCCTTCATAAGATCTGGCTGTAGGCAAGCCTGTAAGACATTTTCTTAATCAGTGATCGATGGGGGAGGGCCCAGTCCACTGTGAGTGAAGCCACCCTTAGAGTGGTGGTCCTGGGTTCTATAAGAAAGGCTGAGCAAGTCATGGAAAGCAAACCAGTAAGCAACTCCCCTCCATGGCCTCTGCCTCAGCTCCTGCCTCTAGGTCCCTGCCCTGTGTGAGTTAGTTTTTGTTTATTTTTTTGCCTCTATAAAATGGAAGTCTATCATTCAACGTTGGGACATCTGCTTTTATTTCAACATGGAATGGTATATGTATTCTTCCATCCTCATCAATGCTAACACAGATGTTTGCATGGTTATGGTAGTGTGAGCTTTACTCCATCCCCACTGGATGCCTCAGAGTGTGCTAACCGACACATCCAAGGCTTTGGTATTCACAGAAGCGAGCACACACCTTTGACCAGCGGCTTCTCTTGTGTCCTCAGTCTGTTCTCACTGGAAGGATCCTCGGGTTCTGTCGGGCCTGTGCCGATGTCATCTTTTCCTTCCCCACATCCTTTTCTTCTGGGTTTTTCCTCAAAGCCTGGAACACAGAGCGGGGAGGCTCAGTCATTTGTGCAGCACGTGGAAGGACCATCAGTCTCAAATCTTGACAGTTCCCATTTCTTTCTAACTCCCCCTGCCGGGCTACTGTTTAAACACAGTTTTAAAAGTCACACCATTAGATATTTTAGACAAAACTCTCTCAAGACACACATGAAACTGGGCCATTCTCCTTAACAACTGAAGATGTGACAGCAATTTGACCTCCATGTCGACACATGTCAGTGGGCATCTGGTGTCAGCCTTGCCTGGTCTCTGCAGGAGGAGATTCTGAAATGCAGCAAACTACCTACCGTATAATCAGGGCTGTCAGGATAGGGGCAAGAACTCAGGATAACAGCACCTTAGACTCGTGTCTCAGGACTACTGAAACCAGCATGGCAGCTTGGACTCCAGTTTTGAACAGATAACGGCTGTGATAAGGATGAAGCTGGCTGTAGATGCTGCCAAATTAACCGTTAGTGTGGGTATTGTGCCTTGAGACCATTTAGATGTATCTGTCACACTCGATATAAACGACATGGCTTTCCCCTGGAGACTCTGCTTCAGTCAGTAAACAGACCGCCCCCTTGTCAATTGTGTGGTCAAACTGCTTCACACAGCAGCATACAAACACTGGACCAGGAGGGCAGATGCAGCAGATGGGGCTTCTTTTGTTCCATTGTGTCGATGAATGAGACGCCTGTCTCCCTATCCCCTTGGCAACTTTTATACCCCCTCTGGACACAAGCATGAGGGTCAAGGTGGTGCAGGAGGCAGAAGGAACTCAACATGATTTCCTACAAGCACCTTTGCCTCCCTTTGCTCATAGATGCCAGAGAACAAGTCTGTCTTCCCATGCAGAAACCGTGCCACTCAATTTCTCATTGCTGGGACAAAGATCTTAAACGAGTTCAAAGGAAGAAATCTTTGTTCATGGTTTCAGAGGATTGGCTCCACCTTGGCTTCCCCCATTGCTATGAGATAGAGAGAACATCATAGTGTTAGGAACATGTGGATGAAGAGAAGGCTGCCACCACAAGAAGAGAAGAGGGAAAGAAGGGGGGAAAGAGGGGGTCGAGACCCCAGGGACCCATCCTCATGACTCCAACTTGGCCCCGCTTTCAAATATTTTCCCTGCCTTGGATGTGGATTCCCCTCTGAATGCTGGAAATACCATTGGTTAATAGAGAAACTGTTTTGGACCTATAACAGGGCAGAACAGAGCTAGGTAGGGAAAACTAAACTGAATGCTGGGAAAAGGAAGGTGGAGATTAGTGAGACATGCCATGTAGCCCTGCCAGAGACAGAGGCCAGAGAGAACTTTACCCAGTAAGCCACTGCCATGTGGTGATACACAGATGAACAGAAATGGGTTAAATTAATATGTAAAAGCTAGCCAATAAGAAGCTAGAGCTATTGGGCCTAGCAGTGATTTAATTAATATAGTTTCTGTGTGATTATTTCAGGAATCTGGGCAGCCAGGAAATGAACAAGTGGCCTCCTACTACAAATTGGTGAGCAACATGGGGCCTAAACACGGGGCAATGTGCTTGGCTCTCAGAGGCAGCCTTGTCCCTAGCCACACCCACTTAGCATTAAAAAAAATAAACCGTCCTGGTCATAAAGGATTAAAGATTGCAATAAGGACAGCTTTAGACATAAAAGACCTCTAAATGAGACACTGTGTTTTAAAAATGTATGTAGGCTTGGGAGAGAGAAGAAAAAGAATAAGACAGTGATTGTAATAGAAAAGAATACACGCAGTCATAGATTAAAGGAGTAAAGATAATACAATAAATATTAAACTTGTAGAAAAAGTAATAGAGTAAGAAAAATAAGCCACATAAAGATATAATAGACATAGAGAGTCTGGATTATGTATATTATTGCATTGTCTTTGAATTTTTTGATTGTGAAGGAGTTAAGTACAGACAGACATTTCATTGTATGTGCTGCTAAGCTAAACTAACATAAAGGTATCTTTATTTCAAAATTTGGATCTGAGGATTTGTTGCTTTGGAAAAGGGGTTCTGCTTTTGTTTCCATAGAGAATGAGAACCTGTGGAATCCTTCCAGACTAATGTGGTTTGATGGACCAAGACCCCCAAGGTCACCATGAATACCCCCCAAAATTACTTCACCCAACAAAAATCAGGAAGCAGTTTGGAGAAGAACTATGCCCAAGTTCCCTAAATGATTGTTTATAAATGTTTGTTTACATTTAAAGGGGGATATGATATAGATATGAATAATTTGCATTGATATGGGTTTTGTTTTATTGGTAGAAATTTAAGGTCATTTTTGTTATATGTATGTATCTCCTCTTGATTAAGGTATTATAGGTGCAGCTCATTTAAAAATGTAATGTATAATTAAGAAATATAGCTTAATAGAGAGTCATCTCTAATAGCCAAACTTGTAATCATGTTAGTTAGGTTTTCTGGATATATAGTTGTTTAGGTGTTCTTCACATCTTCCAGAGACCTTCAGAATATGACATTTAAAACGTTTTAGGAAGTTAGGACTTTTCATGACAATGAGACATGTCTGTTCCTGGCAGCACCAATCTACTTCAAGAGAATGACAGGAATCGAAGAGGCTCTTTATGGATTTGGTTAGCCATTTGGGCAAGAAACTGTTCTTGCCTTAACTGCTTGATGCTATGCTGTATGAACTGGACATGCAGGACCCACAGAGAAATGACTGCTGAATTTGCCTAAAGGTGAGATGGTCATTCAGAGTTCCTGCTTCATGAAAGAATCTCTTGGATGTTCTGCAGGACACAGAAGAAAATGACCGACAAACTGACAATATTGGTGGAACTGTCTTTGAAATTTCCTGCTTCATGGAAAAGTCTGCCAACTACTATGGTCCAGTAGGCTGAAGATGGATGTCTCAACAGTACAGAAAAACTTTGGGTGACTGTCCAGGCAGTGAGATATCTCTGTCAATTCTAGAGTTTTGGAAGTTGTTTACAATGCACTTCCTGTTTACTTAGGTAATATTATATCCTTCTGGAGTCTTTGATAGAGTTGAAGAATATGTAGTTATAGTTTTCTTTAATTATGATAAAAAATAGATGTAACTATAATTCTTACCTGATACTTGTTTTGTTATATGTAATTTTACTATGTTAAAATTAAAGCCTTCCTTTTTAGTTAAACAGAAAAGGGGAAGTGATGTGGGATTCCCCTCTGCATGCTGGAAATACCATTGGTTAATAAAGAACCTGTTTTGGACCTATAGCCGGGCAGAACAGAGCTAGGCGGGGAAAACTAAACTGAATGCTGGGAAAAGGAAGGTGTAGTGAGATGTACCATGTAGCCCCTGCCAAAGACAGGCTCTGGACAGAACTTTACCCAGTAAACCACTGCCATGTGGTGATACACAGCTTAATAGAAATGAGTTGAATTAAGATGTAAGAGTTAGCCAATAAGAAGCTAGAGTTAATGGGCCAAGCAGTGATTTAATTAATACAGTTTCTGTGTAATTATTTCATGAGTCTGGGTAGCCGGGAAATGAACAAGTGGCTTCCTACCACAGCCTTGCTAAAGCAGCAACACATTTAATCATTCATTAATGTACAAATCCACTGATGAAGCCAGGGCCCATCCACTGAGAGCATTAACACAGGAGTCATTTGAAAGACCCTCATGTCTAAACCATGGCAGAAACTTGATATTTTTGGAGATCAGTTTCAAATAAAACATAGTGCAGGTGGGGAGTCCCATGCAACATTTTCCGATGTCCTTCTAGAAGGACACTCCAAATTGTTTCAGGCATAAGTTCATTGACTTTAATATCCCAAAGCTGATAAAGGCTGCTTTTGTGCTAGCTGTTTTAACTAAACATCAAAATGTCAGAAGTTGGCCGTGGTGGCTCCTGCAAACCCAATACTCAGGAAGCTGAGGCAGGAGGACTGTCAGGAGCTCAAGGCCAGCCTAGGCTATGTTGCAAGTTCTAAGCTTGTTTGACTTTCATGTGAGACCTTGTCTTCTGCAAAGAAAGCAAAGCCAATAAAATTTGATTTAAATAGTGAGAACTGGTTTTTAGACAGGGTAGTGATTGGTAGGAGGAGTTGGGTGATATGAAGATGAGAATGAAAGAACTCTGTTCTTTCCCGTGGCCCTCATGATTTGGGGGGGTAAACCATTGGTTTCAGAAAAATTACATAGAGATGTATTCTAGACTAAGCCCTATGGTGTGGGACAATGGTCTGTATTCTGTCAATTATATTTAAAACAAAGGCTCATTGGCCAGTAACCAGGCAGGAAGTATAGGTGGAACAACCAGACAGAAAGTAGAGCGGGGTCCATGAAAACAGGAGAATTCTAGGAAGAAGCAGTCCTAGTCTGCAGTCCTGCCCCAGCTACAGAAGAAGCAAGATGTGACTGCCTCACCGAATAAGGTACTGAGCCACGTGGCTAACACAGACAAAAATGATGGGCTAATATAAGTTATAAGAGTTAATAAGAAGTCTGAGCTACTAGGTCTATCAGTTAACAACTATTGTAGACCTCTGTGTGATTTCTTTGGGACTTAAGGACTGTGGGAACCAGGCAGGGCAGAAACCCCGACAACAATCCCCCAGCTTTGTAGATAAAATAAATGAGGGTCAACAAGAGAGGACATGCAAGAGCTAACACAGTCACCTTCAAAGACTTACATACTTCCTACTCTGTTACATCATGTGCTATGTCTTTGATGTATCCACCAGGTGACAGAAATTCCATAAGCAGTCTAGCCATTTAGTGCTGATATACCAAGCCATATTGCATACACCAAGCATAAGAAACTTGCTAAATATCTTAGGTAAGCAAACATCACACAGCTTACATAAAATTTGACCACAAGGGGAAATAAACAGAGACTTCCCAATTACCTAGAATAACTACCATTGATTGAAGACCAACCATAAGACAACCAGTATGCCATACCTATCACTTATGATGGCACTAATGCTTCCTGGAAATCTGAAAATAACACATACATTAATGTAGCCTGAAAATAAGGAAACCGAGCCAGGAAAATGAGACACCTTGTCTGAGGTTGCACACAGTCAGTAAATTCTCAGATACTATGACTCCCCATATACACACCAACTTCCTGTCTGTGACGAGCTGGTCAATAAGCCACGGAAATAGGCATCTTCTTGGAAACCCCAGAGCCCAGGAATAGAAGCAGCGTGGAAAGCATTTAGAATGAGCTAAACAGAACAGAGAAGAAATGGACGTAGAGCATCATTGTGGTTTCTACAGGCTCCTCCTGCTTTGAGTGCTTGGTTCTCAGATGGTGGCACACTTGGGGGAAACTATAAATTTTGAAGATGGGATCTATCTGGAGGGAGTTGATCACTGGTGGTCTAACTTGGAAGGTTATTCTAGGTCTCCAGTGCTCCCTTTTCTCTGCTTCTTGTCCATCATGTGGTGAGAACCTCCCTTGTCACATACTTTCCCATTATGGTATTCTATCCCAAGTGGATGGAGCCAAGTAACCTTGGATTGAACCCTCCAGAACTAGGAAGCAACAGTAAGTCTGTCCCTTCCTTTAATTTGTTCTTTTGGGTACTCTGGTCACAGTGACATGAAATTAACCAATACAAACACTAGAGGAATCTATTTTATAATGATTCTTTAAGGGGGGGCATGTCAAAAATTGGGGGGCACACCGACCACATAAATGTGGTACAATATACAACTTAATTCTTAGAAGTCAGCAGAAGATATTTGTGATATTAAGACCTTGAGGATGAGACAAGAAGCGCAAGCTCTCAATGAGTTAGGATGAATGACTTTGGGTCAACGACGGCATTATTTTTCTAGGGCTGCCATAACAATATGAGACAGCCCGCACACTGAATTGAGCAAAAGCTATCTCCTCGTGGTTCTGAAGGCTGAAAGTTCAAGATCAAGGTAATGGCAGGGTGACTTGCACGTGGTCTCTTTTCTTGGCTTGCAGATGGCTGCCCTGCACTTTCTTCCTATGCTCTTTCCTCTGTGTGTGCGACCCTGGCGCTTCTTTCTGTGTTTACTCTTCCTCTTTTTACAAGTACATCAATCAAATTATATTAGAACTTTTTTTTAACAGACTAATTGTACTGGCTTGTTTTTATGTCAACTTGACACAAGCTAGGGTCATCTGGTTGGAGTATTAATTGAGGAAATGTTTCCATGTATCAGGCAACAGGCAAGTCTGTCGGGTATTGTCTTTATTAGTGATTGATGTGGGAGGGCCCCACTCATTGAGTGTGGTGCCACCCCTTGGCAAGTGGTCCTAGATCTATAAGAAGGCAGGTTAAGCAAGCCACAAGGAGCAAGCAATTAAGCAGCATTCCTTCGTGGCTTGACTCCAGGTTACTTCCTTGAGTTTCTGAAATGACTTCTGTTGGTGATAAAGTATGACTTGAAAGTTGAAGGATAAAATAAATCCTTCACTCTCCCAAGTTGTTTTTGGTTATAGTGTTTTCTAGAACATCTAAACTAAGATGCCTGTAGAGGCCAGATAATAGAGGACACTATATCTGCCAGAACTCTGAGAATTAAACTTGGGTCCTTTGGAAGAACTGCCAGTGCTCTTAACTGCTAAACCATCTCTCTAGCTCTAAAATAAAATTGCACTTTATTTATCAATTTATTTGTATGTGTGCATGCATGTCTGTGTATGTGTACATGTGTATGCTCGCTTGCATATGTGTGTGTGTGTCTTCTGGTGATTGAACTTGAGTCTTCAGGCTTGGGAGCAAGCACGTCTGCCCATTGAAATATCTTGTTATCCTCACAGGTAAAATTTTAAATTGTGTCTCACACTGACAATAGTTTTTATGTAAGTGTAAAGTAAAACCATATACAATAAAATGTAACACTGAAAAAAAATAATCCCTTGAGCAGAGTCCAGTGGCAGAGCCCAGCACACCACACCAACCCAAGCACAGGTAGCTTTGCCTTCAAAGTTGCGAGGGATAAATTTTCTTTGAGCACTTGAAACAGTTAGCTTCACAGGTAAACCATCGACATAAAAAGATGCACGGCATTAATGAACAGAATCACTCCACACAAAAAATGCTTTTGGTCTCCCAGAGAGACCAAAGCATGGGAAATCAAGGTTGCCATCTCACACCCATCTCTTGAATTTGCAGACACTAAATGTGCATATGATAAGAAGCCACTGATGCTGGCTTCGGTGCTTAGCAGCTTCTGTAGCCAGGGAGTCTCCCTCCCCAGCTGCCCACCCCAGTGAACCCGTGAATAAGACCTACATTCTGTGCACCACATCTGGGAGGATGCTGAACCCAGGCTGAGTGTTAAGATGCTATCAATTGGTCTAAAAACACGTACAATGCTTCGCACAGATTACTAAGGAAACTGAGTAAACTATAGTCAAGAATGATCTCACACCCATCTGAGCAGCTGTCAAAAATAGGGAACAACCAGAATTGACAACAGTGTGGGAAAACCGGAACTGCTGATGGGAATGCTCGGGATGCTGTGGGATGTTAAAGAGTTTGCAGTCCCCCAAAAGATGAGTCACAAACGTCCCTCGTGGTTCTTTAGCGACCCCTCTAGGCCTGTGCCTCAAGGTAGGGGTGTGAGCAAATCTTAGAGCCCTGATGTTCACAGCTGCACTTTCCACAATAGCTAAAGCAAGAGACAGTTCAGAGCTCCATTGGCAGATGGGTAAACAAAATGAGGCACACCGTTCAGTGGAGGGTTATTCAACCCTGAGAAGAATAAAATGTAGACACACGGTAAAATGGGCATGAACCTTAAAAACAGTGCACTAAATTGGGAATCAAAACACCGATGGCAGACAGTGCTGAGTCTGAGACAAAACAATAGCAGATACCAGGTGTGGCTTCTTGACTTGCTTCCCATGGCTTGCTCAGCCTGCTATCTTATAGAACCCATGACTGCCGGCACAAGGATGGCCCAACAATGCCCCGAGCTGGAGACTGAGCTCTTACAACCCGAGTCTGTGGGTTATATTTTAGATCCAAACCTTAGCCTATGCCCTAGTTAACTTTAGTTGACAAGGTGACACACCTGGGAAAAGAAAGCCCTCAGCTGAGGAAACCCTTCATCAGACTAGCCTGCCAGCACGTCTGTAAAACCCTTCCTTTCTTCCTTCCTCCTTCTCTCTCTCTCTCTCCCTCCCTCCCTTCTTTCTCCCTCTTTTTTTTTTTTGGGGGGGAGGGATTTCAAGACAGGGTTTCTCTGTGTACCCCTGGCTGTCCTGGAAGTCCCTCTGTAGGCCAGGCTGCCCTCAGACTCAGAGATCCACCTGTCTCTGCATCCTGACTCCAGGAATTAAAAGCACTTCGAGGCAACTTTTCTTAGTTGCTGATAGATCGAGGAGGGCAGCACCATCCCTAGGAAAGTGGGTGTGGACTATAAAAGAAATGTAGCTGAGCAAGGCAGAGGAAACAGGCCAGTAAGCAGCCTCCAGGTTCCTCCCTTGACTTGCCTAGATGACAGAATATTACTGCGGTGGTTTGAAGGAGAGTGGCCTCACAGACTCCTATGTTTGCTCCTTGGTTCCCAGATAGTGGAACTTTTGGGGCAGAATTAGGAGATCTGGCCTTGCTGGAGGAGGTGTGTCAGTGGGGGAGGGCTCTGAGGTTTTCAAAGACCATACTCAGTGTGCTTTCTCTGCTTCCTGTTTTCAGATCAAGATGTGAACTCTCAGCCACGTGAGAGTTCCACACCTTTGTTCTGCCAATCAGTGGTTCTAACCCTCTGAAACTGTAAGCCCAAGTAAATGCTTATTTTATAAGCTGCCTTGGTCGTTGTGGTTTTGTCACAGTAACAGAAACATAGCTAGCACAACTGTCTGTAAAGCCAAGTTCCTCTTGGCCGTAGTGGCTATCACAACAACAGAAAGCAGACGAGGACACAGCGCATTTTGGATTGTTCTCTCTGCAACGGTGGGTGTAGTGTAGAGTTCACACTGTCCAAACACAAGGCCACACTGTGAGGACATGGACAAGAATTTCTCCTCGGGGTCCCCCAGCTCCCCTGAGTATCTGGAAATTCGGGTTAATGTTTTTGTGACCTGGAATGGGACCAGAGGGACGCTAAACTCTGTGCAGTACACGAGTATCTGGAACAATCAGGCTGGTCCCCCACAAAGCACCAAGAGGCTCCTCTTCAAACGGCGTCTAATTTGAAGTAGGATCTTTGTGTCGCAGAGGGTGTGCATCTGTGAGTCTAATTAGGGGCTGACAGCTTGCTCTCCAGTGCCAAGTGCCACAGCTGAAGTGCCTGTTTGCCTTTACTTCTTGCCAAATGCCACCGTCAGCCTTCAGCCTTCTGCTACTCTGGTGGCTATAAAATGCTGTCTCACTGTGCTGTAGGCTTGTGGGGATTTGATTGTATTAGTGATGTGGGAAACTGGTTCATATGTCTGTGGCTCATGTGACCCGCTAGGAAGACATCAACTAGTAAAGCATCCATTCCCTTGGGTGGTTTGAATTCCCCTTTGATGGTGAGGGCTATGCTAGAGATTTGGGGGTGCCAATGTTTTCCACCGGTTTGTCATTTGTTTTTAATTTATGCTAACACATCATGTGGAAGTTACATATTTTGATTATACTGAAATCTATGTAATCTTAAGTGACACTTCCTAATTTATAAAATCTACTCTCACATCATGAAGATAAGCTCTATTTTCTCACCTTTTTCTTCCTTATGTGTAGCTTCTTGGTCCACCCCATAGTTTGGTTTTGCATAAAGTGTGAATTAGGAATCCGACTGTATTTTTCCTGTGGCGAATCAGTTGTAGTAACACCATTTCCTTTTGGTATCCTCTATTTCCCTCCTTTTGCCTTCCAGTATAGTCTGTGCGGTTTTGGTAATTTTGCGTGTGTTCATCTCCTCCCTCCCCTGTGCTATGCGTCTGTGAGACATATGTGTAGAGGTCAGAGGATGATCTGGCTTAGCCCTGCCCAAGCCTTGTACTTTATTTCATATCATGTGTTATTCATGAAGCTCCAGCCACCCCGGTTTTCTTTAGGAACACTAACCATCCCTGGCTAATTTCACCCTGGGACTCCAGACCTTGTAGGAGTTCTATTCTGGTTCTTGGTGTGTGCCCCTCAGCTCAGATGTCTGCTCTCAGAGAAATCATTCCTAACCACCAGACAAGAGCCACCCAACCACCCATAATTGTGTACCTCATCTATTTTTTCCCATTTAAAATGATCTTCTTAAGAACTTATTTGTTTATTCATGTATTTTAGTATATGAGTACTCTGTTTTTTGGGCAAACCAGAAGGAATCTGATCAATTACAGATGATTGTGAAACACCATGTGGTTGCTGGGAATTGAACTCGGGACTTCTGGAAGAGCAGTCAAGTGCTCTTAACCACTGAGCCATCTCTCCAGCCCGCACTTCTTTAACTTTTGTATGTAAACATATGTATGCTAGTGTGTGTGCAGTTACACGAGTGCAGAAGCCAGAGGTAAACTCCAGTTGTCCTGCTTTAGGGTGGCATCTATTTTGTTTTGTTGTTCTTTTGTTTGTTTTTTTTTTTTTTTTGGAAACAAAGTCTCTCACTTTTACCTGGAAACTTCTAGTCTGGCTGGTCAAGGAAGCCACTTGTCTCTGCCTCTGCCCCCTACATCCTAAAAGTGCTGGGATCACAAGCACAGCCAACCATACCCGGCTTTTTTATGTGGGTCCTCAGGCCTGTGACAAGCACTTTACTGACTGATCATCTCCCCAGAACATTCCTATTTGCCCACAGTGAAGACAGAAATCTACAAGACTGAGGACCAGAAAGTCCTGTTCTTTCCACTGTCTGCAGCCCTTACAGAAGCACATAGTAGGGGGCCAATCAATAGATGGTTGTTAGACAAGTGAGTATATAATCTTTTTTTTACATTTATTTATTTATTTATTAAAGATTTCTGTCTCTTCCCCACCGCCGCCTCCCCTTTCCCTCCCCCTCCCCTAATCAAGTCCCCCTCCCTCGTCAGCCCAAAGAGCAATCAGGGTTCCCTGCCCTGTGGGAAGTCCAAGGACCACCCACCTCCATCCAGGTCTAGTAAGGTGAGCATCCAAACTGCCTAGGCTCCCACGAAACCAATAGGTGCAGTAGGATCAAAAACCCATTGCCATTGTTCTTGAGGTCTCAGTAGTCCTCCTTGTCCACTGTGTTCAGCGAGACCGGTTTTAACCCGGGCTTTTTCAGACCCAGGCCAGCTGGCCTTGGTGAGTTCCCGATAGAACATCCCCATTGTCTCAGTGTGTGGGTGCACCCCTCGCGGTCCTGAGTTCCTTGCTCGTGCTCTCTCTCCTTCTGCTTCTGATTTGAACCTTGAGATTTCAGTCCGGTGCTCCATTGTGGGTCTCTGTCTCTGTCTCCTTTCATCGCCTGATGAAGGTTAATATTCAGGAGGAAGCCTATATGATTTTCTTTGGGTTCTCTTTCTTATTTAGCTTCTCTAAGAACCCAAATTATAGGCTCAATGTCCTTTATTTATGGCTAGAAACCAAATATGAGTGAGTACATCCCATGTTCCTCTTTTTGGGTCTGGCTTACCTCACTCAGGATGGTGTTTTCTATTTCCATCCATTTGCCTGCAAACTTCAAGAAGTCCTTGTTTTTTACTGCTGAGTAGTACTCTAATATGTATATATTCCATACTTTCTTCATCCATTCTTCAATTGAAGGGCATCTAGGTTGTTTCCAGGTTCTGGCTATTACAAACAATGCTGCTATAAACATAGTAGAGCATATACTTTTGTTGTGTGATAAGGCCTCTCTTGGGTATATTCCCAAGAGTGGTATTGCTAGGTGTATATAATCTTCTGTACCAGGTTCTTTTGGGCCGCCACCCCTTAAATCATTACTTGGAGATTTAAAGTTAGCTATGAGTGTTCAACCTTAGTTTAATACATTAGTTTTTATAACGTATTTTAACCTGTTTCTCTTCATTTACATTTTTTACTTGGGACTTTTTATCTTTCCTTCATTCTGAATATCCTACTTTCCTGCTTCCTCTGTGTCTGTCTGTCTGTCTGCTGCCTGACTGGCAGGCCCCTAGTGTCTCCCCTTTTCTCTCTCTCATTCTTCCCCAGTCTAGATTCCTCTCCTGCTTATTCTCTCTGCCTGCCAGCCCCATCTAACCCTCTGCTGTATAGCTACCGACCGTTCAGCTAGACTCTAACTTAGGTCTACTCCTGGGAGATAGCTAATAGTTTCTTTGTTTGACACTTAAAAAAAGAACTAAAAGAGATTTTAATTAGTATACAAAGCACTAGAGCTCCTCATGGCATTTTCATGTTTTGGTTGATTGTCCCAAGTCCACTCCCAGTGCTGTTTCCCATGCCCCTGTCCCCTTTCCACTGGTACCATTCTGTTTCTAGAATTATCCTTCCTCCCTTCCCTCCTCCCTCCCTTTTTTCCTTTCTTCTTTTTCCCTTTACTTCTTTCAGAATTATTTATCTTAACTTTATGTGTATGCATGTATGCACACAAACCACACTAATGCATGCCCAAGAAAACTGGAAGAGGGCATCAGAAGCCCTGAAACTGAAGTGACAGATGGTCACAGCCATCCTGTGGGTGCTGGGAACAGAACTCTGCAAGCGCTCTTAGTTACTGAACCATCTCTTCTGGCCTGCCCTACCACTTTCATGTCACATGTCCTATTGGCCTCTCCATTCCCCTTCCTCAGAGCCTCTATCCCCTCTTATGGCCTCCTTGTCAAGTTGCATGATCTCTACCTACGCTTGCTTTCACATAAATATACATACGTAAAAGCCAGAAACTAGGATCCGTGTATAAGAGAAAACATGATGTATTTATCTTTCCTGGGCCACTTCACTCAGTAAAATATTTTTCAGCTCTGTCCAGTTTTCATTGCTAGAAATGATTTTCCCTTTATAAACATCTGCATATCCATCCCATCTCTCTCTCTCTCTCTCTCTCTCTCTCTCTCTCTCTCTCTCTCTCTCTCTCT
>NW_026067947.1:1404884-1515629 GCF_014885135.2 Alexandromys fortis
TTTTCTTTTCTTTTTTTAAAAATATTTATTTATTTATTTATTTATTTATTTATTTATTTATTTATTATGTATACAATATTCTGTCTACATGTATGCTTGCAGGCCGGAAGAGGGCACCAGACCTCATTACAGATGGTTGTGAGCCACCATGTGGTTGCTGGGACTTGAACTCAGGACCTTTGGAAGAGCAGGCAATGCTCTTAACCACTGAGCCATCTCTCCAGCCCCCTGCCATCCTCATTTGTAACTATGCAGTCTCCCAGTTATGAAGGAATAGATGAGGCTACATGTGTACTTAGTGACATGGCCTGTCATATCCTCTTTGCCCAAGAAAAGGACAAAGAGGACTCCTCTGCCTCCATGGAAGCTGAAGAACCTATGAAGGTTCACAAACAAATCAGGAAAGGCTCAAAGTGATCAGTGAGGAGACCTAGGTCTGAACTGTGCTACTTGGTGATTTGGTTTCTTCTTATGTCAACTGAGAACCACGGCCAAGTGACGCTGTGACATAATTCTATGTTTGGTCTTCCTTCTAAGTTTCTGGCACAGAGCGTCCAAACGTCTTAGAACTTGCAGTGACTAGAACGAGAGGATCATCTTCTGTTTCTCAAAATTGGCACCTTTCAATAGCTTCTGAGCTGGTTCTCCTGAGTCCCCTGGTGGCCGGATGCTCACAGTGCTAATCAGGACAGATGCCCAGAAACCAACTATGTGATTAGAGGGTTGAAGCTTCTGGCCACACCCTGTGACCTCCAGAGACAGGAAGTGGGCTGGAATTTGAGTTCAATCACCAATGGCCAAGATTTACTCAGTCATGCTTACCCAATGAAATGTCCATAAAATTTCTAAGCAGCGGAGTTGGGGGAGGGGCGTCTGGGTTGATGTGACACTCTCCTTCAGGGGGAATGACACGTCCCAGACTCCTGGAACAGAAACTACAGTTCTAGGATTCTGGACTTCACCACTGTTCATCTTTATCTGGCCTGACATCTTTGTCATCTACGAAAGGCAACAGTAAACACAGTGTTGCAGCAGCCAATTGCTGAGCAGTTAGCAAACTGCTAGATCTGAGGAGAGTAAATAAAGAAACTGCACTTTGTGTTACGCTGGTCAGCAGTCCAAGGGGCCCGGGCTTGTGGCTGGTGTCTGGTAGGACCAAGACTTTAGTCTGGGAGCTCTGGTTAGCAGCAGAGACAGTGTTGGGATGGGCCACATGAGGCTGCACTAGAACCCTCCTGGTGGTGTCTAGTGAGCGGGAGAATTGACTGCTCTGGGAAACCTTCACATTGGGCACTAGAACTGTTATTCAATTTTGCTTTAAAAAATTACCTTTGAAACAGATCTTTCTAAAAGTCCATATCCCTCCAAGATTTTATGCAAATCTTAACATTTCATGATTTCATTGAAATTGAGTTATGGTTAATTTTTCCTCTTGACCTTCTATTTTTTTCCCCAAAATTAGCTCTTTTTTTTTAATACGAAAAAATATTTTAAAAGTAACATTTCCCATTGTTTTTGCTGGGAGAAAATGTCAGAGGCATCTATATTCCTTAACCAAACAACCCTGAAAAGTAACTTCAGAAAGGAAGGGCTTCTACAGCCTAGAAGACATCATGGCAGAGGCATGAAACATCTGGTCACTTCCCATCTGTATTCAGGAAGCAGAGAGCAAAGAACACTAGGACTCAGCTAACTTGCTCCTTTTTATTCAGTATGGGACTCCAGCCCATAGAACAGAGCCGCCCACAGTAAGGTTGAGTCTCCCAACCTCAACCTAATCTAAACCTCTTTTGTAGCAATGCACAGAGATTTGTCTGCTGGGTGATCCTAGAGACAATCAAGTTGACAATCAAGATTAATGTCCTACATTTAATTAAATGGGAGAGGAAACATAAGGGCGGGAATTGCCTAGCCTTCTGGGCCAAATGAAGACTCTTCTAGATTCCTGGGTGTGTGTAGGTACCACAGCATCGTCCTCATTACCCCAATGACTCCAGACATCAGTCACTTCTCCTGATGATCTACCTCATTTCCCAATTTCTCCTGCTTTACTTTGTTCCCACTCCCCTCCTTATCTACAGCTCTTGTTGGTTCAACGAAATGATTTATACTTTCTTTCTCCCAAATTTCACTGGAATATGGCTGAGAACTCTGGGTGCCGCAGCTTTATCTTCAGCTGTTGCTACTTGTTGCCATGTTTCAAGACATGGTCGTTTCTGGCTAATATCTGTCCTGGCTCAATAAGACCCTCTCCCCATTGATTTAGGAGTTTGAGTTTCACAAGATTTTCATAGGCTGAGATAATTGTTTCTATTTCTACATGTGCATGTGTGCGAGCATGTGTGTATGTGACAGAGTATAAAGTAAGACTGGGTTTGAGTGCATGGTGTTCTTAATGATGACCTGGAACTTTTGACCCTCTGGCTTCCATTTCCCAATGGTTGGTATATGGGCATGCCAATATAACCAGGTTGATAAACCACACCTGGTTTACATGGTGCTGGGGATCAAACCAGGGGCATCATGTATGCCAGGCAAGAACTCTGCCAATTGAGCTACACCCCCAGCCCCTGACTGCTTCTGTTCTTGGCTTAGATTGCTACTCCCCCAAAATAACATCTCTATACACACTTTCTGTTCTAATGGGCAAAATTGGGTCTGTGAGTCTAAATGACGGTCAACAGCCCAAGGATCAGATTTCAACTAAAATCTCTTATCACGTGGAGAAATTAAGCAGCTCTTAAATATTTAATAACACCCTGTAAGTTTTTAGACTCCTGGGCTCCAAAATAATCGACAAAGTAATTTCTAAGCCGTAATTAACAAAAACAGGCAATCTTCCAAAAAGGCTTGCAAAGCTAAAGGAAGCTCCTCAGAGCACTCCCTGCGCAGCCAGCAGGATCTCACAAGCAGCACAGCCAATAAACAAGAGCAGGCAGAGAGGGTTTGGAGCTGCCCTGAGCTGGTGTCGCCCGCAAATGTTCTAGGAAGATGGGGCCATGGTTGGAAGACGGGGATATTTCCAGGACCTGATTATTATCAGGTCTGGAGAATCATGGGAGGGGATGAAGAAGTCTTTACATGCAGGGTGCCTCTTGAATGTTTATCAACATGGCTCTTCAGACCTTCAGAGTGGCCTAGTCACGGCTCTTAGGGCTGACAAATAATGCACAGTCCAGGTCATCTCTTGGAAAAGTCTCCCACCAACTGCTCGGCTAGCTGCGACCGACCTGTCCTTTTTCTTCATTATTCTCCCATTCATCCAACCCTAGTAGCACTTCCTCTGCAATACACCCTTGTACTGTTCACCTCTCTTCATCTATGATGCCATCGCCATGTTACAAGCAGTAGTGTCTTTCCTTGAACTGTGCCATTAGCCTGTGTGTGTGTGTGTATGTATGCATGCACATATCTGTGTATGTATGTAGAGGCCAAAGTTGCCAAGAGCTGTTTTCAATTGCTTTGCACCTTAGCTTCTTGAGACAGGATCTCTCAGTGAACCTGGAGCTGACTGATTCATCCAGTAAGTCCCACAATCCTCCTGTCTGCCTCCCTAGTTTTGGGATTACAGACACACGCTGCCATGCCTACCCTTTTACATGAGTACTAGGAATCCTAACTCAGGTGCTCATGCCGGCAGTAAGCTCTTCCCAAGCAGAGCCACCCGCTAGCTCCTGGCTTTCTTACTGTTTCACTTGACTGAAGACAACCCTCTTTCCACATGACAGCTGTACCGACACATCTGATCATTTTCCTCCTGCTTCAACCCTTCAGGGCCTTCTCATTCGACTCTATCTTGAATCTCAGCTTTATCTTGGTTTCCACCTGCCTCTTGGCCTCATTCCATGCAGATCTATCTTCCCTTTGCTCTGGGTCCCCTCCCACACTGACCTCCTTCTCTGCCAAGTCCCCTCTTACCACAGTGCTGCAGTTTCCTTTGCTTGGGCCACTGTCTCTCTGCATCTTTGCCTAGTGGAGTCACTATTCTAACTCAGCTCAGCCTGGGGAAGATGCTGCTGTCCTGTTCCTGGCAACACCTCCTTCCCAGGAGAAGACATGTAGCAGATACTGAATGGCCACGTATCCAATGCATGCATGTGTTCTTGTAGGTTAAATCTGGAGTCAACATCACAGTGATTCTTCTCCCATTCGGAGTAATAGCTCAGTTTCCAGTTTCGAAGGCGAGTGACTCATTTTCAGGAGAGACACAGCTCACTCTTTGACTTTCCTGTCACCCCACCTCCTTCCTGGTAGAATTTCTAATACAGAACTCATCTCTCTAAAAAGCATAAGAGTCAAACGAATTTAAACCTCAGGGACAAACAGAGATAATTCTCTCGATGCTGCTTGATGTGAGGGAACAGTTGTGTAGGTGGTCACAGCTGGAAGTCACAGCTGGAAGTCAGGGATGTAGAACCTGAGTGGGCTGAGCAGTGTATGGCAGCAGCAGGTGGAGGGTTATCTTTTCCGTTTTGAGGAAACTTGTTCGGATCCTGTGTGCTCTTGCCAAGTATTCGGGATGAGGGGAATTAATTTACAGCATATAAGGGGATCAATTTATTGAGTCATTAAATCAGCCTCAAGTTGAGGTAATTTCTCTCTAACTCTCTGAGCCAAACAGCAGCAGCAAGAGCAATTTTTCTGCATAGTATCATGACTTATAAGTATCCTTTTGGATATCCATCACGTCTGCAGTAGTGGCCAAATGTAAATATCATATCTGTTATTTTATTTATTGTTCTACTTGAGATTGAACCCTAGGCACTATGCATCCTAAATAAGTGCTCTACCATTGAACTGTCCCCAGTACTATATTTGTATTATATGTCTGGCTACGGAATCCAAGATCCTCTAATGAATAAACACCAGAATCTTGATTGAGAGTCAAGATCTTAGAAGGCCAGCTTCCAGGAATTGCTAATAAATCAATAAAAAAGACATTGCAAAGAGCATTTTAAAAGACCAAATTCATGAGCTGTTGAGATGGCTCAGTGGGTAAAGACATCTGTCACCAACACTGATGACCTGAATTCAACCTCTGGGACCTACATGGTGGAGGGAAAGAACTGATTCCTGCTAATTGTCCTCTGACCTCTAGATGCATACTGAAGCAAAACACTTCCACCCCATTCAAATACATAGATGTAAAGAAAAAGGACACCTTAAATTTGAGCCAGAGAGATGGTTTAGTCAACAAAAGTGCTTGCTGTACAATCGTGTCCATCTCAATTTCATCACCAGGAACCCACATAAAGGTGGGAAGAGAGAACTGACTCACAAAGCACGGTGCTCAGAACCATATACACATGTAATAACAAACAAAAATTTTTAAAAATAAATGTATTTTAGTATAATATGCTATAAAATAGACCTAAGTGCAAGGTCCAACAGATATTTACAAATATATACATTGAATTCCTGTACCCACTACTGTAATGGAGACACATCACATCTGTCACCCCTGAAATTCTCTTTATGTCCCTTTGCACTCATGCCTCCTTTTCCTTCCTCCTCCTTCCTCATGCAATTGGTGACATGCTTTCTCTCATGATATGTTAATGGATTGTTCTTAGAATCGCATGAATGGAATCACAAAGTATGATTTCTTTTGAGGGTTGGATTTCTTTTGCTCAGTGTAATTTGATTGATTGCTTGGTTGATTTTGAGACAAAGTCCCACTCAGTAGCCCAGGCTGGCCTGGAACTCTTGGTGAGCCTACTTCCCTAATTTCCCGAGTGCTGGGTCTACAGGTCTAGCGCCACGATGCTAGCTTGTTTCGTCTTTCTTTTTCCTTCCTTCCTTCCTTCCTTCCTTCCTTCCTTCCTTCCTTCCTTCCTTCCTTCCTTCCTTCCTTCCGGGAAAGGGTTTCTCCATATAGTTCTGGCTGTTCTGGAACTCACTGTGTAGCTCAGGCTAGCCTCAAACTCATAGAAATCCACCTGCCTCTGCTCCTGAGAGCTGGGAATAAAGGTATGCACCACCTCTGCCTGACATGTTTCTTATTTCTTAAAGGACACGATATGTGTTCTTGTTTGTGGGCATAGTGTGACCATTTGAGACACATACACAACTTGTAGTCGGGACATTTGTGTAATTATCATTTTCATGGACTACTCTGGCATTGTTTCTATGTTGGAAGCTTTTAAGATGTACAACATAGCACAATCATTATCCCACAGCTTTTACATGGCATTGAGAACAATACACAATCCAGAGATGGATAAAGTAAACGTGAAGATGTATAACTGTTTTGCCATTTGATATGAGGAGCACAACACCTACAGGTTTTGGTATCCACAGGAGTCCTAGAACCACTCCCCCATGAAAACCAAAGTGCGGATGCACGCACTCATATAGTGGGCTAAGTAACTATCAAGAGCTGGATTCATAGGAAAGGGCTAGCTAGGGCTGAGCATGATTCCAGAAAAGAAGGGAAAGATTCTGCTCTCTTCACTTCCAGTTTCTCTCTCTTTCTCTTCCCTACACTTCATTTTATAGACCATGGGCTCAGTCACAGAATCTTTTTATATCCAGCCTCATAAAATTGTAAGGTGAATCATTACAAGATTAATATTCAACAGGCTTTATATAACTCCGCTAATGCAATGCATAACTCAGACTTTTATCACATCAAGGCCTCTCAAGATCTATAAATGAGACCAAGTTACTAAGATAGTATTTTACTTCTAATAGCCCCTGCAGCACCTCCACCCAACAAGATCACTAAATTTAAACCTAACATGACCACTAAAATTAGCTCACCAGAGGGCAGGTTCCTGTGAAGTTAACAAAACCTCGGCTCTGATGAGTTTGTTTGGAGACTCTCGGGGTCCTTCTAGGCAGCAGAGAACTCACACAGGAACCCGTGCAGATTTTCAAATCACATAACCCATGAGCTTCTGATATTTACGTTATCATCATTTCCCAGGAGGATGAAAAGGCCAAAGAGTTCATTTAGAAAGAAGTCCAGACCCTCAGTGATCTGACTGTGAACAGTGGCCCACCCAAAAGGGGCCCAAGAGACCATTCAGACCAATGGTCCTGTTTCACAGGCAGAGAAATGAAGGCTCAGCAAAATGAAATTACAGTCAGTTCAAAAGATCCAGACCCGCCCCCAGCTCTGATATTCAGCCATGGGGGACCTGCCCGTTCTGTTTTCTTTTCTGTTGTCATTGTTGTAGGCACAGTACGGAAACTTGTGAAACATACGGATGCATACACGCTCCAGTCCTGACTCTGAGATAACCATCGCAGGCTTCCCAGAGGCCTGGAAGAGGAAGATGGCGGAGCCAAGAGAGCAATTTCTGGGGTCACAATTTATTAACACATCCTACTTTTTTTTAATGCTTACTAATGTGGAGACCCCAGGAGTTACTGAACCCTCTCTAGCCTCAGTTCCCTTGTCAGTAAAATGGGGAAGATGAAGCCAAGTCTTTGACATTGCTAGGAGAATGAACTTGATGAGGACATACCAACTGTGACACCTGGTGACCACGAGGCACGCACACTGGGTTCGCAGTCACCGTGGCTGTATCATTCTAGAAACTTCTCAGTGTCTGCATTTTCTTTTACTTTTTAATTTTATTTCTTTAAAATCAAACCATAAGATGTTTGGATACTCAGTTAAGAACAGTTTCACAAGGGTGGCAGATCAAAATGTTGATGACAATACATTTACTTGTATGCCAAAATCAAGAAATTTTCTCTTATGAAAGCATATATTCAGAGTCTCTTAAAAACCTATGATATGCCCTTGCATGATACAAAATAATTAACTATATAAAAGTCTTCCCCACAAACCAACTTTCGACGGATGCATATTAAATGATGATCTATGCTATCTTAGAAGTGATAAAAGTAAAAACAAAAGAGCTCATCACCATCACAGGGTGGTGTGACAGGGAACGGCCCCGTAGACTCCCGCATCCGAATGCTTGGTCCCAAGTTGGTAGAACTGTTTGGTGTTAGGAGACACAGCCTTGCTGGGGCAGTTGTGTCACTTGGAGCTGGCTTTGTTGTTCCAAAAGTCCACCCCTTCCCAGTAATCTCTGTCTCAACATATTGCTTGTGGATCAGACATGAGCTCTCAGCTACTGATCCAGCACCATGACTGCCTGACCTTGCTCCCAATCATGAGGGTCATGAACTTACCTTTTGGGACTGTAAGCCCAATAAGCTCATTTTTCGTTACAGTGCCTTGGTCACGGCAGCTGAGCACAGCGATAGAGAAGTAACTAAGGCCATCCCTTATTTGAATTTCCTCCAGATGTCTTTGTCGTCCTGTCATCACCCAGTGAACACTAAGATACCCTTATCGTTGGAGACCAATGTGCCAAGTCATGCTCAGATGGGTAGACCTGTATGAAACCAAGCATCCCCGTGGCCTGGGTACCACAGCAGACGGGGCTTGGAAGGTCGCAGTTTTCTTTTGAGCAGGGGTTAAAAACAATGCAGCACTTTACAGCTACATTGTACCTAGATCCTGCTCCACCCTGCTGAGGATACAGCTCACTGGTTAAGTTCCTGCTGCCTGGACAGGAAGGCCCGAGTTCAGATCACTACTGCTTGTATAGAAAGCCTAGCAGAGCATTTGTGCAATCTCAGCTCTGGAGAGGTTGAGAAAGAAGGAACCCCAGGGCTTGCTGGCCAGTTAATCCTGGCACAAAACCTAAAATTTTGAGATGCTGGCTGGCTAGTTGCAGTTGCTATTGAGATTTGAACTTCTGTGGGCTAGTGTGGAGAATGACTTTACTAGCAGATAAAAATCCATAGAACGAGTCTTAGTCTCTCAGCTTCTTTCTTAGTCTATCTATCTATCTATCTATCTATCTATCTATCTATCTATCTATCTATCTATCTATCCATCATCTATATCTATCTATCTAGCTATCTATCAATCTATCTATCTATCATCTATCTATCTGTCATCTATCTATCTATATTTCATCTATCTATGTATCTAGCTATCTATCTGAAGTACTGGGAAATCAAATCCATTGCCTCTTACATACTAGAGATGTACACTACCACTGCATTAACCACCCAGTTGACGTTTTATTTCTATACATGTGTATGATCTATACCTCTGTGTGTGTATGTATGTGTGTGTGTGTGTGTGTGCAAATGTGGCAGCTAGAGGTTAATGATGGATGTCTTCATATTTCTCTATTATATATTTTGAGACAGGCACTCTCGCTGAATCTACAGCTCTCCTATTTGGAAAATTAGCCTATGCCCTAGCTACATCCTAACACTGCCCTCCACCCCAATACAGCCAGAGAAAGGGATCCTTCCGGGGCTTCTTCTCTCTCGGGTTGACCTGTGATATCATTGTGTCCAGGGTGGTGATCTCTAGGTGAAGCAGGGGAGGCTCTGGAGAATAAGAACTAGACTAGTGCTAATCTCTTCTTTTTCTACCCTAAATAAACAACCACAAATCATCACCACCTTTGAGACTCCAGGAAGAACGTCTGCCCAACAAATAGGCATCGGTGGGTAACAGCTGCAGGGAGTGCCATGGGAAGGTTTATGGAACTGTACCCTGCATCCGTGGGAAAGCAAATTATAATTGATTAACTTACTAGTTACCTTCCCTGTTGTCAGTCAATGTCCTGACCAAAGCAACTTACTTGAGCAAGGCTTTACTCCAGCTTACAGTTTAATAGATCCATGCTATTATGGCAGGGAAGGCTTGGTGGTGGAGGAGGAGGTCAGCTGTTCACACTGCATCTGCACTCGGGAAGCAAAGGGTGAAAAGAAAGGGGGACCAGACCATAAAATCTCAAGGCCCATCCCTTCCTGCTTCCTTTTATCAAAGCTTCACCTCTGAAAGGTCCCTCAACTCTCCTAGAGAGGACCACCAGCAGGGGCCAATGTGGACAGCTCACATGTAAACCACAACAGTTGTGCTGGAAGATGGCAACCTTCCAGTGATTCACAAGCCGCGTGCTCTCCTCCATGATCTACTAAATTTCATGGTAATGACTTATCCAAGATTCGAGAGACAGCACATGGCAAAGCCGGAGTTAGCAGCCATTCTTCATCCTTTATGGGTTGCAGTGCAGCATTCCTCTCTGCCTGCCTGTCTTTTCTTCTTTGGTGGGCTGTGTGGTTTCCTGTCTTGCAAGCCTTAGGTGGTCCTGGCATGGTTCAACCTATTCAAATCACTTCTGTAATGAATAAATTATGGCATGATAATTAAAAAAAAAAAAAACCCTAACTCCCTGCTTTATACCAGAGCCCTGCCAACAGCCAGTACACAGCTGTGATAAGGGCATGTGTCCTTGACAAAAGACAGGTGGCCTACTCGGTCAGGATGGTCTGAGGAACGAACGCGTGTTGAACTGGAACAAAGAGGGCCTCCTTAGCCTCGTGTATAAGTGGATTTCTTTGCATAACAGCCCCGAATAAATAAAGTACAAAATGAATGTTCGGAAGAGCACAGTTGTTGAGGAAAGACTTTCAAGTATTGCTGTAATTTGTTCTAATCCTCGGCAGGAAAATAGAATTCAACATGAAGTTTTATAATGATGGCAGCCTGACCATTTATTTCTTCACGAGCTGAGCAGCTATTACAAAGCGCTTGCAAAGCACCAGGAGTGCGTGAGGCCTGGGGATGTCAGAGATCAGGAGGGAAATAATCTCCATTCTCACTTGCTGTCTGTTGGGAAAGCTGGACTAGTAAGCGTTGTAATAAGCGTGCACACGCCAATAAGAGAGAGTATTTAGAGAGCAGGTGGGTGGAGGTGAAGGAGCCACACAGCTGACTTAGCACGCTTCAGGAGAAAGTCCACCTGACCCGAGGCTAAACCAGACTGCTGCAATTTCGTTTGCTGCCACTCACCTGGTGGGTGGCCCTGAACAAGTCACTTCAGTTTCCTTACCTGTGGACTAGCGCTAATCATGCCTGCTCTGTTGGCGGTGTCACGCTCTAAGGGAAGATCCACGTTCTCAAACAAGCCCCACACAAAGTGAGGCTCAATGTGTGCTTGTCAAATGAACGGAGGGATCGTTATTGGTCACCGCCTGGATCTCTAATACATTGTCACATGGGCAGATGATGATGGAACAGGAGTAAGGAAACTTCCGCTTTGTGCCCACAGAATTCAAAGCAACAAGATGCCAAAGCCGAGGGGAAACACAGGGAAACTGTCTAAGACTCCGAGAACACATGAGCTACATCTGTGTGTGCAACCTGCACCTTGGAAGTACACACACCAGCCAGAGAACAGAAGCGTCTGGAGTGATGGCTCAATCAGTAAAGCACTTGTGCATGCGTAAGGACCTGAGTTTGAAACCAAGAACCCGCATTTAAAGACCTGGCACTGCCCTTGCAATCCTAGCACTGGGGGAGCGGAGACAGATTTCTGGGGCTCCCTGATCAGTCAGCTTAGCCTACTCGGCAAGCTTCAAGCCAGAGAGAGAGAGAGACCCTTTCTCAAAAGACAAAGTGAACAGCAGCCAGGGAACAACACCCAGCATTGATCTTTGGCCTCCACACACAAGCAGACACGTGTGAATAAGCAAGCCCTTCCCACAGCATAAACATGAAATACAGACAACCCACCGGCTGGTTTTGTGTCAGCTTGACACAAGTTAGAGTCACCGAGAAGGAGTCTCAGTTGAGAAAATGCCTCCATGAGATCCAGATGTAAGGCATTTTCTCAATTAATGATCAGTCGGGGAGGGTCCAGGCCACTGTGGGTGCTGCCATCCTGGTTTCTATGAACCAGCAGGTTAAGCAAGCCAGGGGAAGCAAGCCAGTAAGCAGCACCTCTCCACGGCCTCTGCATCAGCTCCTAGAGACAAAATATCAGAAACTACGTTCCTACTCCCACAGATGAGTCTCTCCCTCACCATTTCTGTATCACGACTTAGATTACTTACATTTTCATTTTACTCTGTCTATTTATCAAAGCCAACGTATTTGACAAATGAAGGAGGGGGGAGTACACAGGCTAGGTGAAAACATGTTGGCTTAAGTTTTCTAGAAGCAGGTGGCTATCAAAAAATTGAGATAATATGTGTGTGTTTTGACTTGGCAACTGCAAGGTGTAGCATGAATAATAAAAACCCAGAGACAGATAATGGGGTTCACCACATCCTCACGGGCAGCCTCAGGATCAAGGAATACATACTAAGAAGAAAATGATAGAGTGTGTGTGTGTGTGTGTGTGTGTGTGTGTGTGTGTGTGAAGATTTAGGCCTAAGAACATTTATGACAATGAAGTCTGCTACAGAAACAATTATGGGAATTAAATGCCGATAAATAGAGGGTTGGTCACAAAAGCTGTGCTAGACTAGAATGCTTAATTTTTCCCACTACTGCCCCCATTACATTAAAGTACACATTATGCTAATAGCGATTTCCTGCAGTAAACTCCCCAAGAGCAGGGTCCTTATTTGTCACTTTCACCATTGTCTGCACCACCGTATATGAGCCGGCACATCATAGAGACCGATAAATATTTAAATATGCAAGAGAGAGTGTGTAGAATATAATTCCACTTTTATTGAAGGAAAACACATGCATTTCTGGAAATATGGCTAATGGTGTTCATACTGAGAGCAAGGGTCAGGAAAATGCAGACTCCGGGCTGGCTAAATAAAGCCTTTGGAACACAACCATAACCATTTTCTTACATATTGTCTGTGGTAACTCGTTCACCACAAGAGCAGAGCTGAGTGGTCATAAGACCATGGCCCACAAAGCTGAATATACTCACTCTCTGACCCTTGAGAGAAAATGTTTGCTGGCTGAAGCTCTAGAAGATGGAAATTCTTCTGAATAATCAAATTTACACAGACACATAAACATACACAAGCATGCTATATATGTGTGTGTATGTATATATATACATGCTATATATATATATGTGTATATATATACACACACACACACACACATACGGGTAAAGGCATGTATGTTTTTCCAATTAACAGTACTTTTTTAACCACAGAAAGTCAGGCTTAGTTTTACAAAGCCATTAATTAAAGAAGAAAAAGAAAGAAAACTACATTCTCAGGTTTACCAAGATAGAAACTGTCCCCCATCAGTACAAACGTTGACAATGGTGTGTATATCGTGACTCTGGTTTGCTGCTGTCTAAACAAAGAGCTGGGAAGGAAGATGCCAAGAGTTTCATGGCTGCATGAGGGAGCTAGGAACAGCTTTGCTTTACTTTATAGGTCTTGGTTGTGCCTTCTGAGTTCCTAAACACACCTCACTTTTGCACTAATACAACAAAGGAAAGAGGTACTTGCTATCGAAGAGAAGGGTCAAGCAAAGGAAGCATCAGTCTGCATGGGTAGCAGCAATGCCTCTGCCAGCATTTGACCAGACAACAAACACAGGAACTCAGAGTGGATTCTTTGCGCTGTCCACAAATATGGGACCATGGCCAAGGTGGCAGGGTTAAAATCTGGGGTCATGGTTGTCCCTTATTTCATGCTCCTTAATGACAGGATGGGTGTTTTTCTTTATATACTAAAACACGTTTGAAATAAACCTCCCCAAAACACAGCTTAATTCCTTCCAAAGCACAGCTTACTAAATCTAGCAAGGCTTGGAAAAGCCTTGGGGGGTGTTTTCTGCCTTGTCAGCCAGCATGTGTGGTACCTTCCTGCTCCAGCTCAGGTCTAGAGTGTTTCCTCAAAGTCCATGTGATAAAGGTTTGTTCCCCAGAGTGGTACTGTGGGGAGAGAGGTGTAGAACCTTCCTGAGGTGGGTGGGGCTGAACAGGAGAACTTCTGGTCACCTGGGGATATATTTTTAAAGGGGACAGTGGGACACTGACTGCTTCTTTTCCCCCTATTTTTATTTCCTGGCCCTAGTGTGTATGACATTACTCTGCTATGGATTCTTTTTTCTTTCTTTCTTGAGACAGAGATTCTGTGTGTAACTTTGGAGCCTGTCCTGGCACTCGCTCAGTTGCCTAGGCTAGCCTCAAACTCACAGAGATCTGCCTGCCTCTGCCCCCCCCCACCCCGAGCTGGGATTAAAGGAATGCACAACCACTTCCTGGTTTCTGCCAAGCATCCTTGACATGATAGCCTGCCACTGATCCAAAGCAATGGGGCCAATAATCATAATTAAAACCTCTAAGCACTGAGCCCTAATAACCCTTCTCTATATAAATTCAATTCTATTAGGTATTTGTTACAGTAACTGGGGGGGGGAAGGGGGATGACTTGTTTATATTTCCTCGACTTCAGCCTTAGCTGCCTCCAGTGTCTCCTAGCTTCTCTGCTTCTGGTATGGGTTGGAGCAGGTAGCAGCCTCTGGACATCACTGAAGGGTGGAGAAGCAATGGCTAAATGGCACAGCCTGTAGGCCTTGGGGTCCTGTCAGCGAAGATACCCTGCACTGTGGAAGGCCATCTTTTGTATTTTTTCTGTTCCCTTGTTCTCTCCAGCTCTCTGCCATGCTGCTAAGGAATCTCCTCCCAAATGAACTGCCAGCTCCAACATACTGTTTTAGGCTTTTTATTTATTTTTTCTTAAGAAGTCAAACCAAGATAGTTCAAATCACACCACAGAATCCCAGAAAGTTGACACGGAGGACATCAAACAGAGGGCACTGGTCTGCAGGACACACTCCTCACTCTGCAGCTGTTTTATTGGAAGTCTTCCCTGTGCTGCACACATGCTGAGTATGTAAGAGCAAACTAGAAAGACAGTGCCACGCAGTGACCGTGCAGGCTGTTCTGTGAAATCACAGGGAAGGTAGGAAAATACAGTGAAGGGTAATCGCATATCTGATTAAAGAAAGCATTTAGCCTGGGCCCTCACATCGGCGCTAGCTAAAGGACTCTTATGCTCTTTCCACATACAAAGGTTGAACAAAGAGGTGGGCATTTGCTGGGCTGATTGATGATATAAAAGAGGTCTGAAAACTTCACAAAGTATATAGCCAGCAAATATTCTCCCCTTTCATCTCCCGTATATTAAACATCCCAAGAGCTGAATGAATGCATGGTTACCTGCAGGGCATTAATTACTGAGAGGCCCAACGTTGCCATTAACATTTAAACATGGCCTGGAGAAACATCATTGCTACCGGAGGCACGGCGTGATGGATTCCACTCTTGCTGTCTGGAAACGAGTATGGCCCTCACAGCAGCATAACTTCCTTCAAAACGCAGACCTTCAGGCTCCCAAAGATGCCACCAGAACTGGTTTGAAGAGCACCTGCCTGCTAATTCTCCCGGGAATAGCTTCAGAAGAAGCTGATGGTGCTAGGCTCAGTCAGTAAAGCACGCCCCTTGCAAATGTGAGGACCTGAGTTGGGACCCCGGAAACCATGTAAAAAGCAGCTCACAGTGACCCATACTTGTAGCAATGGCCAGATGGGAGGCTGAGAAACGCAGATCTCTGGAGACTTGTGGGTCAGGCTATGGCCTGCTTGTGAGAGACTCTATCCCAAGTAAAAAGTGGAAGGCACCGAATGGGGAACAACCCTCACACAGCTTTAGGGCACACAAACGTTTCTCCATGCTTTGAGTCAGCTTAGCTGAGCTTAACTTTTTCCTCAGCACACACACTTCTGCACAGCATATCCATGCCAAGAAGACACTCTATAGAGCCATCTTTGGCACTTCTGTGCTTTTCATCGATGGCCCTTTTTCTTGTAGCAATCTTTATACAAGTTTTGCTTCGTATTTTTATTATTCTCACTGCATACTAATTCTTCAAACATTTTAGTAAATTATGGATCCCTGGTTCTACTTCAGAATTGTTTAGCTGACTTAATGAGCTCAGTCTAATTATTGCGTTCCATCATTGTGTTGGGGTACAGCAGTGTCTGTGCCAGCTGCCCGTAGCTCAAACACTCGAGAAGGAAAAATAATGAGGACAGGTAGTGCAGGACCCAGTGCAGTTCATTTTATAGCAGATATTACTCCTAAGAAGACATAGGTGTAGATGTATACATGTTTTAATTAATTCACTCATTCATAATTCAGCACTATCTTTATGAGGCGCTTGCAGGAGAGGGGCAGCTTAAACATGGGTTCTGAAAGCAGCATTCACCTGCTGGGCCACAAAAGACAAGACTAAGGCGATCTGCACTGTTGTCCTTCAGACTCTCTAGGACTGGTTCTTAGACCCAAAGTCCTAAGATAAACCCATTATATGTATAAAAATAGCATAATATTTACCTGCAGTCCACACATATCCTTCCATACACTTCTCACTTCCTTATTTAGACACCCCCTGATCGTGTTAGCTAAGCTGGTCTGAAACTCCTTAGCTCAAGTGATTCCCCTGCCTCAGTCTCCCTAATGGCTCATACTGTAAGCATGTCTCACTGAACCTGATTTGACTCCTCCTCTTCAAATCCTCTCTTGGTTACTCATTACTCCACATAGTGTCATTGCTATGGATACAGTTTGAGAAAGTACTGTTCAAGGAATGATGACCAGAACAAAAGTCCACATACTCGCAGAGTACGGATGTGATTTTTTTCAAGTATATTTGTTCTGTGTTTGGTTGCATGCAAGAAGTCAGAACTCATGCACACAGAGTGCTCGCTATATATTTAAACTCTGGCTTTATTGCTTCTTACTCCTGTGATGAGGTGCATGCCAATTAACCAATTCATTTCCCCCTTGTGTAAAATTTAAATTAAAATAGCACTGACCTCCATAGGCCTGTTGTGAATATAAAGTGTGTCAGTACAAGTAAAACACGCAAAAGATCATCTGGGGCACAGCAGGCCCTTGGTAATTGCTGCCTGTGTGTGACACTATTCTATTCTATTATACCTATCTATAATAACTCATGGCAGTCATGACCATCTTTCTCCTATCAACGTGACTGTTTAGTTATCCAATAGATATTACTATTTACTATGGCTTTCTTCATCAAATTATAGGGTGCCTGAGGACATGCCTGCTGCCCGGCCTTGTACTTAGCTCACTGAGAAATACCAGTAAATGTTTGCAGAATGATAAACAAGGGAGTCGATGATCCTCTCTCAAGACGTATGGCCCCTTTCACTCTCCTCTCGCCTTTCTCTGCAGAGATTTCCATCAGACACGTCCATCACACGGCATTTGTTGGAAATTCCACACAGTTTCATGTCCAGATGGTGCTACGACAAAGGGAAGACGTGTTGGCATGCCTGAGATTTACAGCGCCAGATGACAAGCCAACTTGCATTGGCCAGCACAGTGACTGCTGTCAGCGAGCTCCACGCTGGTCAAGAGGAGAGCCTGTTTCAACAGAAGCCAGTGGCATCGCTACAGAAATAGAGAGACACTCTAGGAGGCTGAGAGGTCGAGGGTGAGGCTTTTCTCATTGCTGCTTTGGCTTTTTCAACCCTGGACAAAGCACTGACCCCTCGGGGCCTCTTTGCTTGTTGCTCACGCAAACAGAACACATGAATTGCCCTCTGTCGCTACCAACCTTGAGCACACACCAGAATCTGCCAGTGAGCTTCCAGAAACTGAGTCTTCCGGGCCTGTGTGTTTGCAGACTTTCTCAGTGACAATTCAGAGACCTTCTGTAGCTCTGTAGGCTGTGTGATCTCTGAACCAGTCACACTCTGCCCTGCCACTCTGTCACCGATGCTGTGACAGTCATGCAAGGTACAGTGGGTCAGAACCGGACAGACTGCTGATGGACTACAGCTGCTCTAGACCCTCTGCCGCCTCCTAGCCTAAGGATCAGTTCTCCGAGGATATACAAAATCTGTGGCCAGGGACTGGGAGTCACCAGGTTAGGGGGTGGCTAAGGCTCTTCCAGGTCTGCCTGGGAAAGAGTGTGAGGAATGACTGCTCCCACTCAGTGTGGTCCAGACAGTTACTTTGTTGGTCTTCTAAATGAATCACTTTGCGGTATGATCTTTTGATTTCTGAAATGTTTGCTCTCAAACCTCATTTTTTTTTCCTCCATAAAATGTTAAAATAGTATTTCATCATGTTTGTCTTTGGAGAAACTTTCTATGCAGCAACCCCTGTAAGCCCTCTGTAAGTGACAATTTCATCACTCTGTCATGAAGTTTAATTTCCATGCTATCTCTGTCATGAAATAAAACAACACAATACAGACAAGCCTGTGCTTTAAGGAAAGAGAATACAGGAACTAGTGGTTGTTGGGCAGGTGAAATGCTTGCTGTGTTAGTATGAAGTCCTGAGTTCAAGCTCTATGAACATGCATCAAGAGGCTAGGCATGATGGCATAAGCTTACCATCCCAGTGTTGAGAAAGAGGCAGGCAGATCCTTGGGGACTGCTAGCTAGTCACTGTAAAGCGCAGTGTCTGCTCTATGCACTACGGTACCGTACACAAGCCAGAAACTAGGATTGAGATTCAAAATCAAACGCAGACACACAGACAGAGACACAGGTCATCCTTAAAACAAGAATGCCAAGAATGCCAACTTTATGGTGCTCCAGGGAAGCTTATATAGGAATCCTTAACTGATAGCCCCGCCCCAGATCTTGGCATTTTCAGCTGTAAAACCCACGAGGAACCACTCCCCAGCCATCAGGAACTTATGAGGGTCTCGTGCTCAGAGCAGCTGCAGGCACAGGAAAACAAGTTGTTTTGCCCAGTTCACTCCAGCAGGCATAGGGTCTAGGGCAGGCAAAGAAAGTCAAGGGGCCAAGGGTCTGCAGCCACCAAGTCATCCCAGTTTCCTTGGCAAACTCTGGGCCAATGAGAGGCCATGTTTTATAAAACAAGGTAGGCAGTGCCTAGGAAATGATACCCATGGCTGTCCTCTGGCCTATACACACACACACACACACACACACACACACACACACATACACACACATACACACACACATACACACACATACACACACACCACACTTACACACATATTTCTACACACACACAAAAGAAAGGAAAAAGAAAATATTAGATTCTAAAGCAATTTGAGGGTTGTTTAGTTGTTTCTTATATAGTGTTTGGGCTATGACTTCCTTTGTATAGAGGACTCCTGTACTTCAGAAAACTCAAACTGCCGGTATTAGTACAATCTGATTTTCCACAACAGCCACAGTTTTTACATATTGTCTATCTGTACTCTCGAAAGTTTCTCATTTAGGAGCTGGGGAGCTGGTTCAATGGGGAAAGTGATCAGCCTGCATGCATGAAGGCCTGAGTTCAGTATCAAAGAACCCACATGAAGCTGGGAGTGGCAGCATGTATTCAAAATCCCCGTGTTCCTGGGAAGAGATGGTGGGGAGGAGGGCAGAGATGGGAAAGTCTCCAGGAGCTAACAGGCCAACCAGCCTGGAAAACAGGGCATTGAACAACAAAAAGACTGCTTCAAACAAGGAGTGATACCCGAGGTTGTCTTTGACCTCCACGTATGCAAGATGGCTCACACGTGGCCACATTTATGCATGTTCACATACAAACACAAGCACAAGTATCTTAAACACACACAGAGGTATCATGAAGATGTCTCTTGCAGAATAACTACTACAGCTATCTTTCTTCCTTCTGGCAAAGGATCTGCATGGAGAAGTCAAGTGGATTGCTCCATTTAGTTTAGGCTTACTGAGAAATATCTGCTGCTCCTAGCCTTTACCTCTACCATCTCAATTTAACCCTCACAATGTTCGGGTGACGGGTGATGACCTTAGGTTGGGTTTTCCCTGAGACCGAGAGTTAAGAGTAAGTATGTCTGGGGACATATTCTCATATAACATAGGTAAGATATCGAAGAACTGGAACAAGAAGGGAAGGAAGCTTTGACAAGGTGCATTCATTCCTATGTAGGTTACCATGGGGAGTGACTGGGTTTCAACCTCACTGGGAGCTCTCTTGACGCAGACTGTGACTAGACCTGGTATTTCCAACTAGAGAGCTGTAATCTTATCCACAATTTGATCTCTCAGCTGTGAAGCTCCCTCCTGGGTCTGTTGGGCTTCTCTCAAGAGGGTCTGGCCTGTTCTGTCTTCAAAGGGCACTTATGTTCCTGTGGCTAGACAGAAGGCCCAGTGAGCTTGGTAGTGTACATGAGAACAGTCTAGAGACAGCCTCCTCTGAGGGAGGCCAAGGGGCCCTGTCAGGCAGCTCTAGACTGACTGTGGTTTAGACAGGTTAGGTCACCGTCTCGGAGATGCTTAACTAGTGAGTGGTGGAGACCAGACCTGACGCAGCCATTCTGGCTTTGCAAGGTTTACCCGTAGCCACAGGACAGCCCTGCCAGAGCCCACACCTGCATCAGGTGGGTTCCACCCTGGATCTGAGCACAGGTTTTGCCTCTGGCCTGAGGAACTCCAGTAATGTCTTGCAAAATCCCCACAGCTGCACAGCCAGGTGGCCACGGCTTCAGTATTAGCCTGCAACAGAGGTCCCTGTGGCAGGAGACTCCTCCTGGCCTCTGGAGAAATGACAGGTAAGTAGTGGTCCACCCCACCCTCCACCTCCAGCACGCTTCAGAGCAGAGTGGGTTCACAAAGCCGTCACCTAAGGTATCTCTCTGGGACCATGGCATCAGTTTGTCACTAAGTAATGGCTGGTTTCCTTACACAACACACACACACATGCCTGTAATCCCCTGTTTGGCTTCTCTGCTCACCACTCTGTCATTCGCTTTTCCCCCTGCTTCCCCGAAATTCAACTTCATGGTGAACTGATAGCATTGACATTTTTATTTTGCAACAACACAGGATTTGCAAACAATAACTTTTGGTTATCCATCTACACCTATACTCAGATAGAATAAGACCATCAGTTCACATAGGGTCTCTTCCTATTCCATCCACTCTTGTCCACCCAGGGCAACCAAATTTCTTTCATCATTAAGTTTTGCCTAACCTAGAACATGTAAGTGAAATCATAGTCTGACATATAAGCCCTGGCCAAAGGCTGCCAAACAGACAACCTAGGTTTGGCTTTGCCCTTCCAGACATAGTTTAATGATTTCTCACGCTTTGGGTCCACTGAAGAGCACAGAAGAGAAAGGAGCCCTGCAAAGGGGCAAATGCTAGTCTTTAAGATTCATTGTCAAAATGCTTTTCACGTGAGCCACGACATAAGTTCCTTTTAAACTATGACTTCTTCCTGTGAGGAATCTTGGGAGGGGGCAGGATGCCCTTCGGCTCACAGCTCAGAAGCTAGAGTCCTGTTTAGGTTGAGTGGTGGCTTGAGATGACAGACCCTGAAAGGGGCAGGGCTGGGATTTCAACTTGACAGCATCTAACCTCACTCCTGACTCTCTCTCATAGACTATTCTGTTTACATGTATCAGAACAGAAATCCTCCTACAAATGTAGTGGCCGTGATTCCGAGGTAGCCCCCAAAGTAAATATCGGCTCATGAGTGAAGCATGAGTTGGAAGGGTAAGAAAATGTGAGCAGGACCAGGAGGGCTCTCTTCACAAAGAAATAACTGGCCTGCCTTCTGACAGCAGCTTTGGAAAGCTTTCTATTAGAGCTCCATACAGGAGACAAAAACTTGGGGTACTGCGGAAAACCCCAATCACCGTGCACAGGAGGCAGGCTACTGGAACGGTGCTGGGCAGTAAGAGGGAGTGCACGGCCAACGGGCAAAGCCTCACCTGACTGGTTTGGAAATATAGGAATTTATTTTACTCACGCACTCAAAAGTATTAATGGGGCAACTACCATAAATAGACTCTGCTGTTTCGATTCCGAGGTTAGAGCACTAAACAAGCCTGCGTTACTGAGTAGGTAAACACTTAGCTCATTTGACTACAAAGCCCAGGCCTGCCTTAAACCCACGATCCTTCTGCCTCGGTGTGCCAAGGGCAGCAGTTCCATACAGACGCCACCAGGGTTGGTACCACTCATAATGCTAAGATTTCTTCATCTTCGTCTCTGCCGTCAGCGCCCATTGTGATGGGGATGGAAAGAGCTCATTGTCACTGGCCCAAAGTTCTCTGGCTGTGGAGCAGATGTATTTACTGACCATTCAGAGGTTATCCTGGCAATCTACTGGCCTGGCCTCTGGACGCAGGCCGTATCACAACACCGGCAGTGCCCCTCCGCAAACAGTGCCTGTGGGGGAGGTGCAGAAAGCAAGCGTTTCTTGGGTTTGATTACTAAACTGGTAAGAGCTGGAAAAGGGTTTTCTTTTATATGAAATATGAACAAGGAGGCTGTCAAAAAAGTGCTCGCCTTCCAAGCATGAGGAACTGACTTCTAGTCCGGTGCACACGTGTGAGAGAAAACAAACGAAGTCAAACCCGGGTGTACCTGTTAATCCAAGCATTGATGAGGCAAAGGCAGGCAGATGTAGTTGGGTTTTTATTTTTTTAATTAATTAATTAATTAATTTGGTTTGTTTTGATTTGAGTTTGTTTCTTACTCTTTGTCTTTGGGGGGTCCACCACCCAGCACCCAAATAATCACATAGACACTTACTATTACATATAAAATGTCCAGCCTTACCTTGGCTTAGTTCTAGCCAGCTTTCCTTCACTTAAATTATCCCGTTTACATTTTTCCTCCAGGCTTTTACCTTTCTCTGTTCTATATACTTACTTCTCTTTCCTTCACACTCTGTGACTGGTTGTGTGGATGGGTGGCTGACCCCTGGCGTCCTCTCCTCCTTTTCTTGCCCCTTGACCTTCTTCCCAAGTCTAGATTTTCCCTCTCATTTATTCTATCTGCCCACCAGCGCTGTCTAGCTTTTCTCTTGCCTCACTATTGGCCATTCAGCTCTTTACCAAACCAATCAGGTGCTTTAGACAGGCAAAGTAGCACGGCATCACAGAGTTAAACAAATGCAACACAAAAGAACGCAACACATCTTTGCATCATTAAACAAATATTGCACAGCATAAATGAACATAACACATCCTAAAATAACATTCCACAACAGGCATCTCCTAGATGCTCCCTGGCTGACTACTTGTTGCTTACTCTATGAGTTCCAGGCCAGTGAGAGACCCTGTCAGAAAACCAAGGTGAATGGCACCTGAAGGTGACACCTGAAATTATCCTCTGGCCCTTACATGCACATTTATACATGAATACCTGCATATGCATACGCCTGCATACACACGAGCATATATACTCATGCATGCACACACACATACAAACCCCATGAGACTGGGACTAGCAGATAAGTCTGCAAACATTTTAAATATGGAGATGTACCATGGGAGCATTTCTGGTGATACAGGAGAAGGAAAGATAAAACTGAAATCACAGTGTCACTATTTGGCAAATATGAAGAGGGTGATGGACCCTCCTCTGTCTGCTGATGCCACAGACTGACTGCCCCACACAATGGGCCTCCTGAGAACACAACACACCACCCATACAAATTAGTCTCCAAAAGGAAAGGCTGACTATGAGTCTGAGTGAACCCCTGGGTCTGCTTACCAACACCCAAGAAACAGAAGAACAGAGAGAATCACACCATGAGGATGATGTTAGCTAAATCCAGACAGTGGGAAACTCTTCAGACCAAACAACCCAATTTAGATATTGAAGGAATATCTAAACTGCAAGGAGAAAAATACAAATGGCATAGAAACTTCTAGAGTAAAAGGAGACTTTACAGGCATATCAACTAATGCCAATAGTTTGACACTGTTCGAACTTCAACTCAAGCAATATGTAGAAAAATATGGATATGTTACATATATATTTATTATGCTTTCTACATATTGTTTGAATAAACAATTTATGCACACAGTACTAGAGACATTAAAGTTTAACATTGGGTTTTTCTTTCATCTTTATACACGTGAGACTGTCTTTGTGAAAAGAGTATCTTTCAGAGATGTTTGCTGACATAATGATTGAAATGGCAAAATATGGTTGGTGACTGAGATGTGATTTTGAATAAGAGGAGGAACAAGGATATGACATAACACAGTTGGTCACATACTAAATGCTGCAGCTGGTTGAAGCGTGGGAATGATCACCATACTTGTTTTTTTTTTTTTTTTTTGGCCATTTAAAAACATGTTTAAACTTCTATAACAAAGCTTAAATGGAAATCAGAGAACTATAGACACCAAAGAGAACTCAGGGAGAATGCCAGTCATTATAAATCCTAGACTTCATTGAGCAGAGTGGAAGCTAGGGACTGGGGCCTTGCTGCTACATCTCTGTCTAACTCTGGGCTCTCTAATACACCACAGAGACACTGGTTAAAGTAGGAGCATGGACTCTGGAACCAGTGACAGATGGAGCTGTACCCTTGCCCTGCAAATCTGACAGGCCGCTATGGTTCCCCGAGTTCAACTTTCCCCATCTTTAGAATGAAGTGCAGTTGACTTTACCAGTGACTTACTGATAGCCAGCACCTGAAAAGTGCTGGCTATGGACCCAAATCCCTCTGACTCTAATACCCATTTTTGTCACTATGGTGTCATGTGGCCTTCATTAGTAGGTCTCACTATTTAAGTTATGGAAACTTGGGTACCAGAGACCTGGATGTAGTGGAGTTGTGCTACTGGTTGGGGACAAAACTCATGGTCTCAAGGTCTAGCCTCACAGGCTTCAGTTTTAGATTTACTATTAGTGGCCATCAGTTGTCATCAGGTCTCGGGTGTTCTGTTTTTTGTCCTGTAAAACAGGTCAATGAAAGAATATGCCTTGGGTTTTTAAAAGGAATCAACAAGATGACCTTCACCAGAGTACCTGAATCCCCCTTCTGTCCCATTCGACACCTCCTAGCTCCAGGAGTAGAATATGATATTTACTTGTAAAAACTTGTAAAAGCACCTGCAATCCTGGCCAGGGCTGCTAAAGATTTGGGTGGGTGGAACCACAGCCTGGAATTTTATGCTGCAAATTCTCTAAACGGGGAAGGGGTGTCGGCTCCTCTCTGAGACTGAAGAAGCAAAGCAGACCGCAGTCAGAACCTGCTAGGCACCTGCATACCGAGTTAGGCAATGTGGAAAAAAAAAACCCGTTATCCAGGCCAAAATCTACCCCTATGAGTTCCAGTCATACCACAGATTCCCTAAGGGCCTAAGCCATTCTGAGCACAGGACAGAGTTTCTGATAAAGAGCCACTGCTCTGTGCGTACTAGCTGGTTTCAAGACTTACATTACAGGATCAACATTCTCTACCTAGTGTTTATTTATTTTCATTTTATCTATAAGAGTATTCTTTTTCCTGCATATATGTCTGTCTTGTGTCCTCAAAGGCCGGAATAAAAGCATTTCATTCTCTGGAACTGGAGTTACAGATGGTTCTGAGCTGCCATGTGAATGCTGGGAACCAAATCCAGGTCCTCTGTAGAAACAGCAAGTACTCATAATCATTGAACCATCTCTCCAGCCCCCTCCACCTACCATTCCTTCTGTTGATTTGAATTATCTTTCTCTTTAAAGTTGTTTAAAAATACAGACAATTTTAAATACATGAAAAAACGAGGATGAAAATATCATGAACTCCACCAATTCTCAACTCATGGACAGTTACGCTTTGTCCATACCCTCCTGTCATAATTTGCTTTTTGTTGCTGTGAAAAAGCACCGATCAAAAGCAACAAGACAAGAAAAGGGTTTGTTTGGGTTATAGTTTATCACTGAAGAAAGCCTAGGCAGGAACCTGGAGGTAGTGACTGAAGCAGGGACCCTGAAAAAAAAATGCTGTTTCTGCCTTGCTTAGCCATCTTTCCTATACAACCCAGGTCCACCTGCTCAGGGATGATATCACTTAGAGTCAGTTGGGTTGTCCCTCACCAATTAGTAATTAAGATGTTTCCACAGGTCGATTTGAAGGAGGAGATTCCCCTCTTCCCAGGGGCATCATATTGACAGCTAGCACTACCTACGACACCTACACACTGCTTTTGCTTCCTATTCCCCACTATTCTGAAACAAATCCACAGTCTAATGCCTTGCTCATTCACATTTTTTCTAGGTCCTTTTTATAATGTTTCCTTGGGTAGAAGACATTGTGGAGGCTTGTCTATATTCATGTCCTCAACTCATGTCTCTGGTGATACTAACTTCTTAGTCCTTCCCCCTTGCCTCCCAAGGTATGGATCCCTTTGAAAGCCCAGAGGCAAACCTGTAATTTAATTCCCCTAGCCGGTAACACGGTCAGGAATGCTATTTAACATTGGCTGTTGCAACACCAATGGGACATTACGGGTGAAAGGATAAATTTCTGGGCAATTTTCTGCCCCCTGAACAGGCAACCACAGAAAAACTGTCTCCTTGGATGTGATGCTCAGAACCAGAATGGCCAAGTTTGCTATAGGGACCATAATGAAGTTAATACCAAGGTTGGCACCAGGCAGGGGATAGCAGGTCTCTCGGCGAATCAAGCAGCTGGTCCCACCTGTCCTGCTTCTTCAATGTGCTCCCCTGTGTCAGCCTGTTTTAGCCCAGGGATCTGTCACTTCTGCTGAAAGAGTTTACACAGCATCAAACAGCTGTTTGCTGTGAGTTTCATAAACTAAGGCGTCATAGGGCAGGTGAGATGGCACACCAGGTCAAACGGTTGATGAATAAGCCTCACCTCCTGAGTGGACCCAGGGAACCCAGGTCAAGGTGAAGGGAGAAAGCTGACTCCCCAAAGTTGTTCTCTGGCTTCCACATGCATGCCATGGCATGTGCATCCACACACATGTATACAGATGCACACACTAATAATAATAAAATGAGAGGGGCCACAAGGAAAAATCAGTTGGATGCTGTAACTAACCACGCTAAGATGAACAGTTTAGACCAATCAGGCATGGGTGTGTCGGTTGCACACCTAGACCTGAACAGGCTAAAGAACTTTACAGCCCCCCCCCACACACACAGCTTCATTCGGCCCTGACCATTCAGCCTCCACCTTTACACTACAAACCGTTGTTCTCACTCCCACCAGCACACACATTACCACACTAGAAATGACATTTGTGGTCACGTTCACTCAGTCACTTCAAAGTTAAAAGCCAGACAGGAATTGTACACATCTCACCTCACTGGTCAGAAGTTAGTCACATGGCCTGCAGCAGAGGCTGGGAGATAGAGTAGTTATTCTGGGAAGCTAGATGCCAGTGCTGAGACACTGAGGAAAGAGAGGCAATAATTAGGATATAACAAGCAGCCTTAGCCGGAAAAGAAACATGGAGGGGGTAACTTGATTTGGTTCCATTCAGAATGTAAACAAAACTTTAAATAACTGTTCTTAAGAATCCTCCAAATGGCTGGTCAGGGGTGGCACAGGCCTTTAATCCCAGCACTTGGGAGGCAGAGGTAGGTAGATTTCCATGAGTTCGAGGACAGCCTTGTTGCCTGGTCTACAGAGCTAGTTCCAGGACAGGCTCCAAAGCTACAACCCTGTCTCAAAAAACAAACAAACAAACATCAACGACAACAAAAAGATTCCTCCAAACGATTCAGCAAAAACTAATTGAGGTAGAAGTAGGTGCCTCATGTCCTTGTGTTATTTCTTTCAGGGATGGTTCTAGAAGAATCCTAAAGCTGCTACTATCTTGTTAGCCCAGTTTATTATCTAGTCAGTGTTAAATGAACAACTGAACCACGCCAATCTCCTTTCACTTCAAATGTCGTTTTGTCAGGGTCCACGGGGAGTTGCTACATCACAAGATTCTCATTAATCCGAATAATCCAATTTATGGAGAAATAAAAAGAAGGACATACAAAAAAGAACCAACAGAACTGGCTAGCACACTACAGGCCGGCTGACCTCACAGTGGAAGAAGGGTGTATAGTATTGAGGCCTAAGCAAGACTTGGTTGTGTTGGCAGCAGGTTCTAAATGATGCATGAGAAGCCAGCAAAGCAAATCTCTTTTTCCATGGTCCCCTTAGGGTCAAGTACGATGTTTCAATTACAATCTCTCCAAATTGCTTCACTGTGGCGCGTGCTTCAAATTAATCGCAATATAGCCTGTTCTCCGTGGGACGGAGTCTGAAAATCTAGTTCATGGGTTTGTTGAGAGATGCCCTCAAGACAGCCAGCTGCAAAACACATTAAAGATTCCAAGATGATGGGAATATTTCTGATCAGTATTCCCCACGGAGGCTACTTTCGGAGAAAACAAGTTTATTATTTATAGTAGCAAATACGATTCCTCGGCTCAGCCAAGGCAGCTTCTTGCACTTTCATCAAGAGGGCACTATCATACCGACCATTATGGAAATCATATCTACATTCACAGGCAAGTCTGGGGCTTGATCAAGATGCATACTTCTTCCTATAGCCTACTCCTGACTGGGTCTTCAGGGAGGTGTCTTGAAATTTTGAATCGTGCTAGTCACTGAGAAAAAAGATTTTCATATAAAGACAGCATGTCCCATTCAAGTGACCAGTCCAATTTCAAGAGGAGGTCTCAGACTGACTTGCTATGGGTCAAATGACAGCAGCATGGCCAAACTGGGAATAGAGAGCTCCATTTACTACAAGTCTTATTAAAACTAGTGGCTGCACTGTTGAATGTGGGAAAGGGTCTTTCTTTTTGCTGGAAACTTGTATTTATGGCAATTCCCTCCATAATTATTCTTCTAAAGAAGCAAGAGGATACAGGGACCTAACTTCCAAATTGGGATTGGGAGTTACATGCCCTGATTCCATGCCCTATGATTCTAAGCAGAAGACAAAGGATATTCCCATAAATGATTGGAAGTTATTGGAAAAACCTTTAGCCTTTTCTCCAGGAATAAATTGGTCAGTCAGAACAGAATAGCAGTAGTTAAGATATGACCTCTGTGCTGTGGGACAATGGTCTTGTACCCTATAAAGATGTTACATGTATTTTAATAAAACATTGATTGGCCAGTAGCCAGGCAGGAAGTATAGGTGGGGCAACAAGAACAGGAGAATTCTGGGAAGATGAAAGAGTCAATCTGCAGCCATCACCCAGATGCAGAGGAAGCAAGATGAGAATGCCTCACTGATGAAAGGTACCAAGCCATGTGGTTAAGACAGACAAGAATTATGGGCTAATTTAAAAAGTAAGAATTAGTTAATAAGAAAGCCTGAGTTACTAGGCCAACCAGTTTATAATTAATATAGGCCTCTGTGTGTTTCTTTGGGACTGAATGGCCACAGGACTCAGCAGGACAAAAACCTCTGTCAACACCTCTGCTTTTTTTTTTTTTTTTTTTTTTTTTTTGCTGTGTCTCCTTCTGTCTTCCACACAACAGAAATGAAAATCCTTCACCCTATTCTTAGACTTTTTGCAGGGGTAAGGGAAAATTGTCTGTCTAACTGAAGGCTAAAAATCCATTCCACCCATTATTCTCAAATGTGGGCTTCAAATTCCATTCTCAAAGTTAAAATATAATAAAGACCATTTTGATACTCAGAGTTGTATTAATTTAAATTTCTCACAGCAAACTTCTCCCCTAAAATCCTGACAACTAGCTGGATTGTGCACACCTGTAATCCAAGCATTCAGCAGGCAGAGGTAGATGTATCTCCATGAGTTCAAGGTCAACCTGAACTACATAATGAATTCCAGGTTAGCCAGAGATGAAAGGACAAATGAAAACCCAGCCAAACAAAATGCACGTGCACACACACACCTCAATAAAACCATGACAAAGTCACAATGAACTAAATAAATGCACTCTTTTGGAAGCTGAATCTGCTTGGAGAAATCAAAAACCAAGACCCAAACCACAGTATCTGGGTCTGAGAAACCCCTGACCATTCACTCCTTTGTCTCTGGCATGCAGGTTTCTCAGAGACATTCCTGCAACACCGAAGTTCAATTGTCTTAGACTTTAGTTTGCTTTCTCAGGTGGTGGGGGGCTGTAAATGCTGCAGATAGTATGACAATATAAAACATTCTGGAGAGACTGGAGGTGTGTCTCAAGGACAATACACTTGCGTCACATTTGCAAGGACCTATTTCAATCTCCAACACTGCAGATGAGTGGCTGAGCTGATAAACAAATACATACTCCATGAAAGAGTGACTGCTGAGAGCTTCCCTGTGGCCCTAACTAAGAATATCACAGAACTGGGTAAACTGGGAATTATGGGCCATTGCCCTGGAGACATCTGGAGTGTGTCTGCTCTTCACTTAATGATCAAAATACTCCCACAGGTACAGTCTGGGAAGATGACTAATAGGGAGTGAAAAGGAGGAGAGAGAGGGAGAGAAAGAAAGACAGAAGGAAGGAGGAGGAGGGTCAGTGACGATCAAAGACAGGAACACTAAGGCATTCCAATGTGGGACATGGCTTTAAAGTCTTTCTTGAAAATGAAAGCTTCATGCCAACATTTCACACAGTAAAGATTTTATTTTATTTGTCTGAAAGCATCTTCATTACAGAATTCATAAAGTTCCATCAGGAGCATAAGAACCAAAGCTTTTATTTGTGTGCTTATTTGTTTCAAGATATGTTTATACTGTGTATCCCAGGCTGGCCATGAACTGGGCATCCTCCTGCTTCAAACTCCCAAGTTCTGGGATTGATCATAGGCATGTGTTATTAAACCTACCTTTAAAAAAAAACTTTACATCAGCATTTCCTGACATGAATAAAGGGCAAGAGGCATATCTTTTGCCCAGGAACTGTCAAAATCTGGAGCCACTCCCTGAGATGACCTCAAGTAGTTCTCACAAGGATCCTAAATCACAATGTGTTCAAGTGTAAAACAAACCCTGGTTCGTTCTCTTAATCCTGAGGAATGACTTTGAGGGGGTATCCATTTGGTATTGTTATAAACACACAGTTCTACCTGCTAGATACAGAGAGAAAGCAAGCTCACAGGCAGGCAGTGGAGTGCACACACCATTGTGCCTCACTGTAGTGAGCAACCTAGGGCCATTTTAAGCTGGATGTGTACGATGCTTTTGATAGGAGACATGTGAAGGTACCACTTGAAATACTTGTTTTAGTTTATAAAAGAGAATAGATTTCAAGAAAATAGCAAGAGTGGTAGAGCCAGCAATTAAAAGGATAAAGGATGGACTCTATGTCACTAGTGTGACCTAGCTTAGGAAGTCCCTGGGTCAAAAAGGAGACCCCGGTGTCCCCAACTCATGTCAGTAAGGAAGTAGCAGGTCTTTTGGTGGGAAAAGTCCCTATGAATTCTAAGACCTTCGCCAGAGACACAGGGGTTTATTGTTTGTGTTTGAGTGCTGGGAATCAAAGCCCTTGATGTGCCTTGCGCAAATCCTACACGTGCTAGATGAACACTCTACCACTGCGGACTGAGGCAAATTCCATGCGCTTATTTGAGACAGTGTCTCACTAAGCAGCCCATGGTAGCCTAGAATTCTTGATCCTCCTACCGCAACCTCTAGCAGTAGGGTTACACGCATGTGCTACCACGCCTGGCTTCACACATTTAGGAATAATTCTTAAGGTAAGTAAACATTTAGACCTTCGGTCTAAAAGGACTACATGGGAGAATGAGAGCTGTCTTATTCGACTGTGGAAAGCTTAACATTGATTACATGTAGAGTTGCCTTCCCTTCTACGCATGACAAAAAAAATACTGGAAAGTATGGACCATGTTACGAAAGGGTCACCAAAGGGACAGTTCCCCAAATTCATGCTGGGAAACTTCATGAGAAGAAGACAGAGGAAACCTAGAAACTGCTGGTAGAACGAGAGTGATGGATTGCTTTGCCAGCTGCTAAAAATAAAGAGCAAGAAATGTTAACCAACCACGGACCCATAACAGTTATTTTTAAAACCGACAGAAATAAAATGGAAGACTTACTTTCCATTGTATGACCTTATCAGAGCCCCTGGATGATTTTTATTTGGGAGAAAATTGATTGTAAAGCAAAAGCCCATATAAAAACATCACAGTGATCAGAGTGTAACCCCTTATTTTGCACAACTAACATAAATACCAGTACCACCAAACATATGGCTAATGGGACATATGACCACTGCTCAGGGAGGTTTCCCTTCCGTTCTGTACAGGTTGGATCTGAGGGAAGTAACTCAGATTACTTTCCTTTCCCTTTATGCAGATGATCACAGCAGCCATATTTATTACCTATGCCTCATTTGCTTAGCCCTGTTTTTTTTTTTTTCTTATGTGAATACTTCTTCTTCCTCATGGAGCAGGTCTTGACAAATTATTATAACAAAATGTTCTGAGTGATAGGAAACTTAAAATCGCCTTGACACGCTCACTTAGCTCGTTGCAAACACGGGATCTCCAGGGTGAAATGGGGGAGAACTTTGATTTTAGTGACTGAAGACACAAACAAGTAAAGAGCTATGGTGGTTTAATGGTTCAAGACAACAGAGAGTGGTACCTGAAAGCCTCTGCTGTATTACTGCCAGTCAAACTCCCTCGAGGCCTGCTGGTGTAACTGAAGGAGGAGGCCTGGGGCAAGGTGTCCTACAGGAGTGGTCTAGTGTCTGCATGCACTTCCGAGAGATGGGACCACTCAATTGAGCAGTCCCATGTAGTTGCCATGTGGAGATACTTTTGCAGCTTAGCTGGAAATATATGTGCTTGTTTTCCTTTGCTTGGTTATTAATATCAAACTTCAGGTTTCTGATTAAGGACCTTAAAATAATTTAGGGTCCAGGGAGGTGGTTCTGTGGGTAAAAGCGCTTGTAGCCAAGCCTGATAGCCTGAGTTCGATTCCTGGATCCCGTATGCTGGAAGAGGAGGACCAAAACCCTCAGATTTGTCCTCTGATCTCCACACACGGGCAGTAGCATGTGTATACCACACACCTACACAGACATACATTAAGTAAATAAATGCAATTAAAAACAGAATCATTTAAAACACTATGTGGACAAAAGAGAACATATCTGCAAGCTGTTAAAAATACTTTTCTATCTTTGCTTGGTGACTAAATCATCAATGATAAGACTTGAACTCAGAACTTCACCCTGGACTAAGCACTAATAAGTGGATTTATGGAAATCTTTTTTTTTTTTTTTTGATTTTTTGAGACAGGGTTTCTCTGTAGCTTTTTTGATTCCTGTCCTGGATGTAGTAGTAGCTGCAGCAGGGCTGCATCCTCAGCACCCCGGCCGCCTGCTAGCTTATGCCCCGAAATAATTAAACGGACACTATATTCTTTTAAACACTGCTTGGCCCATTAACTCTAGCCCTTACAGGCTAATTCTGATATTCCAACCAACCCATCTCTGATAATCTGTGTAGCATCAGTCTTACCGGGAAAGATTCAGCATGTCTAACCTGGCAGCTTGCTTCATGGCGTCTGCCCGGGAGAGGGGAGCATGGCCTCTGAGCTCACTTCCTCCTCCTCCCAGCATTCTGTTCTGTTTACTCTGCCTATCTAAATTCTGCCCTATCAGATGGGCCAAGGCAGTTTGTTTATTAGCCAATGACCTTCCTCCATCACTTGGAACTAGCTCTTGTAGACCAGACTGGCCTCAAACTCACAGAGATCTGCCTGCCGCTCCCTCCCAAGTGCTGGGATTAAAGGCGTGCGCCACCACCGCCCAGCCTATGGAAATCTTAATGCATAAATGAGGGGAATTGCATAAGAAGGGAGGGGGAGAGAGTGACATAACACACGTGAGCAGTAAATGAAGTAAGAAATCTCAGGGAATAGTCAAGAAAAACTGAATTTCTTGGCTCATTCGAAGATTCATTTTGACCCAGGGATGGTACTGCATACTGTAATGCCAGCAGTTGGGAGACAGAGGCACGATTGGGAGCTTAAGTCAGATCTGGTCTGCAGAAGACCCTGTCTCAAAAACCCCAAACCCAGAACAACCCTTCCTATTCTGAAGTTAGAAGTCTTGATAAGCAAATGGACACCATGATAAAAATCTGAAATACTGAGGTGATAAATCTGTACTTTGTCACATAAGGTTTGGGGATTTGGGGGCCTAAAAATCTATGTGAGGCCAGAAGCCAGATAAGATCATTAGATTCCCCGGAACTACAATTACAGACAGTTGCAAGGATCCATGTGGGTGCTGGGATCCGAACCCCAGTCCGTGGCAAGAACAGCACATGCCATTTCTCCAGCCTCCATAGCTTATGTTTTAATTGTGTCTTGGTTTTTTATTCCCGTTGCTGTGAGAAAATACACCAAAGAACTTAAGGTAGAAAGTGTTTATTTGGCCCACAGTTCTAGACTATAGTCCATTATTGTAGAGAAACTGAGGCATGCAGAACATGGAGCAACTAGTCACACGATGTCCACAGTCAAGAACTGAGAGCAGCTGATTACTTAGTTCATGCATGTTAAAGTTCAGCTCACTCTTCCCACCCTTTCAAGTCCCCTGCAAGCAGAAGTTCCCACGCGCACAGTGAACAGGTGCCTTCCCACCGCAATGAATGTAACGAAAATAAACCTCCGCAGGCCATCTAGAAAATTTTTCATTGAGATTCCCCTCCAGAGGGATTTTAGATTGTGTCAAGTGGGCAGCCAGTTTTAACCATCACAAACAGTAAAAATGAAAGCAAAGACCTTTAGAGTCAATACTGCTTTGCCAAGGGTAGTTAAGATAACGGTCATTAATTGCCTAAAAGTTATTGACACCCAGAGTTGGGCATCCTAAATGCTTTATACCATGTCAGAAAGATGTCAATTAACAACACATTTACCTGAGAATCAAGAAGCACACCAACTTTCCTAATCAATGATCTTGTTCAAAACGGGCAAGAGTGTTCACAAGAAAGAAGAATCCCCTCAACAAAACCTGCCACAGTGACTGGGCAGGCACATGAAAATTAAGAGCTGGACCTTCCCCCTTCACATGCCACACAATGTAACCAGAAAAGCAAATGGTGCATGCACCACAGACCTAACTAAAAGAACAAAACGATCTAAAACTCTTAGGAGAAAACACAGCGGCAAATTTTTGTGCCTTGGGGTTAGACAACAGTTCCTTGAAGATTGCATCAGAAAATCAAGCAGCAAAAGAAAAATGTAAATAAGTCTCCACACAGCTTTAAAACTTTCATGCTTTGGAGAATACCTTAAAGAATGTAGGAGCTGCTAAAAACATTCTAGATCCTTCCAACAGTTTTTTCCCATAATTCAGATTCCCCCATGTGGTAAACCCCTGCAGGTCAAATTTGTATCTCCTTTTTTAAAGTGATTTTATTTTCGAGATGATTTTTAATTCCCATCTCTCAGTAGATAGACATTTGCTACTGAATACAGTGCAGCCATTTAGTGTCGATAGTTCAGACCTCACAGCTGTTTATTGGTAAGATATAAAGAAACCTCTTTTTGCAAAATCCAACATGTCCATGAAAACGCGGCTTCACATCCTGCTCCTGTGGTCTGCAGACACAGAAAAGGTAGTGACGATTACTGGAAACTTCAGCCTGTCCTCTTCCCATAGCAATGACGTCTGCACGGAAGCATGCAAGCGTTACCTGGCGCGACGTGGTGGTGCAGATCATTATGTACAAATGAGGAGACCTGTTTTAACCACAAAACTGAGTACTCCTTACCGAAGACAGAAATACAGGCCTCTGACATCAAGCATGCTGACCCATCAACCATTTACATTGAAATTATCTAGAAGTCATGGACAACCCCCTGCCTGAACATGACTGCTCATTTTGCAGCACCTACTTGAGGCTGGCTCTCCCAATTACTCCGATGTAAGCACCAGGTTCAAAAATTACAGCCTCCTCTAGTTTAACATGTTTAACATGTACAGCTTAACCATCTCTGGTTTCATAGGCTCTTTTGGCACCCACGCCCAAGACATCAAGCCCTAATGCAGCAAGTGAAGAGCCAAATGCAAGACCGGGAGAGGAGTTTGTAGCAACTCATAGGACTTGTATTTAGCCAAGTGTGTGTGGTCAGTCCATGTGGTTGGTAGTTGCTCTCATTTTTGTTTGGTTTGTTTTTGTGACAGTTCTCACTGGATAGCACAGAGGGCCTAGAACTCAAGATCCTCCTGCTTCACGCTCTGAAGGTTAGGATTCCAGTGCCGCCAACATCTGGCTCTAACGATACGACAATATGTGAGTCAGGTCAAAATAGCGGAGGACAAGATTTTCAAGAAGCATGCTATTAAGTTGATCTTATATTTTAAAACGGGTTTATTGGGATGGCTGTCACCATGTAAATACACTGAAAGCTACTGACCTGTGTCTTCAGTGGAGGACACTTTAAATGGAACAGTAGCGCAGCTTAAATACGAAATGTCTCAGAGAGGCTAGTGTGTCTGAACACCTGGTCCCCAGAATGCAGCACTGTTTATGAAGGTTCTGGAGCCTTTAGGTGGAGCCTTTCTGGGGGAATGGGTCAATAAGGACATATCTTAAGGTCTAGAGCCCGGCCTACTTCTCATTCTCTCTCTTGGCTTCCTTACTGCTGATACGATGTACCCAGCTGCTCCCCACTCATGCGGCCATGTCTTTGCTGCCATGGTGGACTGCATCCCCTCAAACTGTGAGCCCGAACAATCCTTTCCCCACTTAATCAGCTTCTTGTCAGTTATTCCGATCACATCTACAGAGGAAATTAGTGGATACAAGTGATATTTAAGTTTTATCCCAATAAGACCTTTAAAAACCGTTCACCGTGTGCTGCCTAAAGTTCGCAGCACTGGTAACATCACTGTCACCCTCTCTAGTGCCTCCTGAAGGACCTTGGCAGTGCTTCTTCCGCTTGTCAGAAACACCTGGATTCTGCGTCACAGAGCGGCTTCTATATACTCCTGCCCCCTACAGCCAGAGTCTGTCCCTGGAAAGACCCCCTCCATGGCATCACTGCCGGCTCTCTGCCAGTGAAGTACAACTCAGGATAGAGGATCTTGGGTTCCTTCACTCACACAGTCCTCGGTCACTACCTACCGTCCATTGTGTTTGTTATGTGGTACTTACTCCCTCATACACCACGTAAGACAATTCTGACATTAATATCTTCAAAATTCTGTTCCCATTCACCTCTACCACCACCAACGCCAAGACCACGTAAGACAATTCTGACATTAATATCGAAAACCTCTCAAGAACCCTATTACAGGAAAACATTCCTCTTCATCGACAGTCCAGCCCAGCTCAATGAAAACTCTTTCATAAAAGTCACAGTCTCAGGGAGAAGAACAAATGACAAAGGCTAGCTGGCATTTGTAATAGTGAGAATCAAAGCTGAGCCTGTCCCAGGGGAGCTGAGACAATGGGTGTCTAGGAGCCATGCAGGGCTGATCCATTTCTCAATGAGACAGCTCCAGTCAGCCAGCCCATCCCCCTGACAAAAGGAGGAGCCCTTGGACAAAGAGGAGAGCAGCAGAATTCACTGTGTGCGGAGCTTGCCCTAAGATTTATAGCAGGCTTTGTGACAGGAGCTGCAGAGCACTGGGTCCCTTCGATATCAAATTAGTGCGAGAGAGGGGAGGAGGAGGAGAAGGGGAAGAAATAAAGAAAGAAAGAAAATATACAGTTTCTAAAAAATGAATACAAGATTTTTTTCTTCATCTAATACTTTTTTTTTTTGCATACAAGAGTCAATGAAAGGGTGCTTACCTAGGGTATAAGAAGCCCTGTGTTCAGTCTCTAGCACTGAATAAAATGGGCTAGCGATGCTCACCTATAATCCTAGCACTTTGGAGGAGGAAGATTCTCCGCTACCCAGTGAATCTGAGGCCGGTCTGGGCTATATGAGACCCCATCCCAAGAGAAAGAGTTAATGAAAGAATCTAAAGCATGCTGATGGTTGATTCTCATTTGACATCTTTGGAATTAACGAAATGGTCATGTAAAGCCATAAACCCATTCTTGAATTTCTCTCTAGAAGAACAAAGACAGAGGCAGAGGACAGATGACCTGGAGGAACACCATTATGAACATCAGACATCCAATTAATGTTCGGTTTCCTTTAAACCTGAGAGATTGATAGCATTGATAAACAGCAGGCAATGAGAGAAGCATCAAAAGGTTATGCTAATTTACCTGTTAGACCATGAGAGATATCAGATCCAGAGTTCTAAATGACGCAAACGTCCCCAGCCAGCATCCCAGGAGGAATGAATGTTAAGGTCAGGGGCGGCAGGGAAAATGACTGGTGTCCCTGTGTCTCTAGTGTGCACAGCAAAGACCAGCATTGCATCTCAGAGGCCACTAAATATTTCGGACCTGGAATATCCTCGTGTTCACACAGGAGGGCATGTGGGATTACAGAAGGCTTCTTGCACCTAAGCCACCACTTCCCCCTCCTCTGCTCTACCCCCACATGTTTCCAAAAGTCCTGCCAAGAACAAGTGTGGTATCAGCTGATCGGAGGCTCTCTTCTTATCCTTGCAATTACATCCTGCCCGGGGCAGGAGATGAACCTGGCAATCAAGGCTCCCTTTCATCTCTGTCTTTTGCATCTGGCACGTTGAGGACTTAGAGTGTGTGGGGAGATGACATGCAGAAGTGAGAGACTGCAAGGCCTGCATGGAACCCTGGCTTTAACACTTTCCTCATATAAGCCTGGCAAGTGACCTGGGGCCAGCCATCCCGATCCCATGTTGAAGGAATATGAGCACGTAACTGTTCTTGGCATCGGTAACTGCTCAGTAAGTGTCATTTATTTATTTAAGGTTTCTGAGATGTCCCAGTAGGAAAGGAACTTACACAGCTTCCAGGAAAATGTGGGTGATCAGATGTCCACGAGGTTAAACTCAAATTAGGCCTGCATTGCTGGTGCAGATCCAAGTGTCTAGGTACCCTATCTTTTACCTCAGCTCACCTCCAGCCTCTTGACGCAAGGAAGAATCAGAAACTTGTCACCATGAGCACCCCTAACCACACCACTGCTACATATTACAGACAGGTCTTGGGGTGGTTTCTGTCTATATACAGAGCTAAACGAAAATTCCATTTTATGTTTACAGTGGCACACGGTGACAGAGCTATGTCACCCAAACTGGCCTCCAATGAGGACACAGAGCTGTGATTAGATGTCACTTCAGGTGACATCACTTCTGTCCCAGGAAAGGTGAGTAAGACAATCCGATTCCTTTCATTTCCCTATTTCTTCTGCCAATATGCTTCTGGCCTGGAGAGAGACGACAGCTTTGAGGTGGGGCTGCTCTGATGCAGGACAGAGAACACAGACAGACAGACAGACAGACAGAAACACACACACAGCACACACAGGCATGCAGACACACAGATACATACTCACACATACACACACACAAAGGTATGGACAGTCAAGAGCGGCTACATATGACAAAACCTGTCTTCAGCAGCTGAGTATGTTTTATGGGTTAAAAAGGATTTCAAACAGTCCAGAGAAGAAATCCAACTTAGATTTGGGCACAACATTTAAATGATAACCCCGAATCCCAGCTCTCTACCATCTCCAGTGGAGGAACTTACTTCACTATTCAGTCTGTCAGTGTCCCAAGGTGGGGTGGGAATAACAGCAGAGCCCACCATAGAGATAATTATAAATATATTAAGCTCTTGAATATAAAGATCCCGAGTCAGAATGGTGGCCTCTGAGGTGGCTGTAATCTAATCCTCCACACTCCACCAAAGAGGCGTCAGATACGCCAAAAGATGCCTGTGCCTACATTATTGACCCAACTGGAAACTCCTCTCGGGAAAAATTCAAAACTATTTACCAAAATAGGGAAAGATTCATTGCTATCACTTCAGTACATGGTTTACCTAAATATCTATTTCTTAGGAAAAACAGCTTTATGTTTTACTGAATTAAAAATAAAAAAATAACTGTACTGCACCAAGGCTCAGAGAATGCAGCAGAAGAGGAAGAGGAAGGAGTTTAAGAGCCAGAGGCACTAGAGGACCATGAGGAAAGAGAGTCTTCTAGATACAGAAGGGCTGCCACACACAGGACCTCACCTGGTTGTGACTGCGAAGACAAGACCAATGCAATCCTAGTAAAGAAGGGGAGGTGGGCACAATGTTCACCACTAGACATGGAGCTATTGGCAGCTGTTAGCTGCTGGGAGAAAGAAAGACGATTTTCTCTGAGAGTATAGCGCCAGGACATGGACCATGCTCCAGTGGAAGGCCACACCACCAAGAATGTTTGAGTAGTACAAACTGGTTTTGATTTAATTATTAAAGGACACAAGATTCCCCAAGTAAGATAGGGAAGTGAGTCTTGGAAAAGTTGGGAAGGGATGGGTGAATATGATTAAAATGAATTGTACAAAATATTCAAAGAACTGATAAGAAATTTAAGGCTTCAGATGGTAACACACTCAAACCATCAATCTACTTTTGAGCGTTATGTCTGCATGAATAGCTGGGTAGCCATTTCACACATGGATTTAAATGATGTGGGAGTCCCCTCTGTTTGCCTTGGCCTGTTGATAGGGCAGAACATAGGTAGGCGGGGAAAACTAAACAGAATGCTGGGAGAAAGGAAGCAGAGTCAGAGAGGATGTCTGAAGCCCCGCCGGAGCTGGATGGAACTTTACCTGGTAAGCCACAGCCACATGATGATCCACAGATTACTAGAAATGGGTTAAAATAAGATATAAGTGTTAGCCAATAAGAAGCTAGAGTTAACAGGCCAAGCAGTATTTTAAATAATATACTTTCTGCATGATAATTTCAGAACTGCCGGGCGGCCGGGGAAACAAACAAGTAGCCTTTAACATTTAAACATTCATGAAATATACCTGAGAACAAAATCCCTGCATGGAAACAGGAGTAGGCATGAAGTCCCACTCCAGGAGAGGAGCTATTGACAACTGACAGCTGCTCAGAGAGAAAGCCGGTTTTAGGCCTTTAGGCACTGATACATTGGCCATGTTCCAGCGGAAGGGCACACATCCAAGAACATATGAGCAGCACAAACTGACCTGCACGGGTTTAAGAGGGAGGTGGGACATGAAGTCGGGTGGGTAGAGAAGTGGGGTGTGGACCTGGGAGCAGTTGGTGGAGGGATGGATATGATGAAACACGTTGTATGAAATTCTCAAAGACCTATGTAAGGATCCCTACGATACACAAGAGGTGACTCATGTTTCTTGTTAATATTCAATATACAAAGCAGAAGAAATATGTTCAAGACAGCGTGTTCAGGAGTGACCCTTAAAGCCTGACAGCTAAAATGTTATTTGGCAGAAATCAAATGAAGTCCAAGAGGATAAGGAAGCAGGACCAGGGCTTCCGACCCTGAATGACCCACACAGTCTGCTTCAAGCGTTCAAGTGGGAGAAAGGCTATCCAGTGGGGAGTCTACTTCCTAGAGGCTCCACGCCTTTGGTTGCAGTTTATTAAAGGGAGGGAAGTGAACATAATCATTCATCTGAATGTCTGTATTTCCTTCAAGAAACAAGACTTCAATAAAAATCTTACATTACAGACGCTTTTGATTCTCACTGTTCTGGGCAATCTTTGGTAACATTTTCCCAGGACTTGGGTCTAAGGCTCCCCAGATTTCTTCTCTCTCTGGATTAAAGTAGTCATTAGCAAACTATAAACATGGGCGTGGGTCTATGGTTCCCCAGATTTCTTCCCTCCCTGGATTAAAACAGTCATTAGCACACTATAAACATGGGCTGTTCCTTATCCTTATACCTTTGTTTTGCTCTAACTTTGCTTGTGCCTTGCTTGTGTAACAGTGGTGGGGGAGCGGGTATTCCTATCTCGTGCATCTGAGGTAAGGACTCTTCCACTAAGCCCTGGCCTCCACATGTGTTTTAAACTAAGTGCTGGTAGAAGATACATCATGACAACAAACACACATGCATAAAGGCCCCACTGCAGTTCTGTCTGTAGCAACACAAGATTAGGAATACTCCAGATGTCCATCAGTATGGTACTGGATAAATGGACCCAACAGGTCCATACCACAGAGTGGAGCACAGATGTGAAAGCAAATGATAAAGCTTTTTTTGTAGCCATGGTGTATATATCGACAAAACAAGAAAGTTATACAAGAGTACGCCTCACATGTGGAAGGCACGCATATACTTACATATATTTACTTACATATATACTTACATATATACATTACATAGACAGCCACTCACACATACATTCATTCTCTCAGAACTGAAAATCTATACTTATTTCCTAAGGAAAGAAACACAGTGGCAGAGGCTAGAGGGAGATATACTTTCTACTAAATAAACAAATAATTCACCATATATGTACCTCATCTATTTTAAAAAAATAAGCCAAAAAGCATGGCTATTGTGCAATTTATTTTGGTTGTGGATATTAAAAAATAGACCTTTAATATGCTAAATTGCATCCCTCAAAAACAGTACCCATATCTTCCTGTTCTCTGTTTTACAGTGCTGATGTCTATATTGAAGTCTCCCAGAAGATGGACAGTCAGGAATACTTTGGAACTAAATGTAGCCAACATTTGCCAAGTTTCCTAATCAGTGACCTTTCTGCTGCTGCAGGATGCTTGCTTTGATGAGCCCACCTTGCAAAGCAGGGCCCTGCAGCCATTGCCGTATGGGGCATGGTTGTCACAGTATGCATTCCTCCCAGCTCAGATACCAGTGCTCATCAGTAAAATCACCTTCTTTTACTCTTAGACATGAATGCACTTTCGAAGAGCATCCATCGGAAGTCTGTATTTACTCATCTGTCTGGTGCTTTTGTTGTTTGGTTTGTTTTTAGTTTCTGTAGTCCTAAGGATTGAACCCATAGCCTCAGTTGTGGTAAACAACCCACCATAGATCTATAGTTCCAGCCCTAGGGGTCTGTATTTCATGAGAGATTATTTCTGCATTTTTAGCATAACTGTGTTTCAACTTTCTCATCCTTAAAACGGGCATGAAAGCATCTATGGCAAAGTTCATAACTTAACACTAGATGCCCTAAGGTTAGGGGGGCAGCTGTTGGTAAAGTACTTGCTTTGAAAGCACAAGGACTTGAGTTTGACATGTGGGAGCCCATGCTTGCAATCCTCATCCTGGGGCAATACAAACAGGCAGACCCTGGGACTCACTGCCCAGTCTGTCTAGCCTACATGGTTTGTTCCAGGCAAGTGAGACACCCTATCTTCAATAAGAATAAAAAAGCAAAGTGGATGCCATCTAAGGAATCATACACAAGGTTGTACTGTAGCCTCCATGTACACTTCCACCCAAGTGCACACACACACACACACACACACACACACACACACACACACACACCTTAATGCACACTCCCGCCACAAAAATCAAACCTAAAGAAACAAAAATAAAACTGGATGCATTTTATCACGGTGCCTCTTGAAAGCTGAGCAGCAAGGGAAGAACACTTATTCACAGCCCCCAAACTTTCTTCCTGAAGTGTTGATGTTCTCAAGGTGTAGCAAAGATCAAGGCAAGCCCCATTAGCACTGAGGGCACCGGGAGCCAGGTGGGGCAGTGGGTGGTCTTCCTGGGTGTGCCAGTTAGACCTGTTGTCCGAGACCAGAGAGGTCAGCAGAGGAAGAGTAGAGGTCAGGGGCGAGGAGTCAGCCATTCTTGTCACCGTGGCCGGGAATGTTTTTCAGGCTTGGGAAAGATCCCGGGCAGCTGTCAAGGAGGCGGCTCTCTTATCTATGGCTCTTGGTTGCTGCAGAGACCATGTTATTTGTAAACACTCTCCAGGACTCCCAGAAACTGCTGCTTCAGTTTGGTGTTCATCCACCAGCTCCCTGCCCCTCCAGATTCTCTCGTGTAATAAAGAAAAAGTGTGAGGAGATTGCCCCCAGGAGGTCCCCACAAGAGTTTAATGGCTCTGTCAGATTAAAAACTGTAACACGGAGAAAATATATTTACCTTCAACTTCACATTTTTAAGGTTGGAGAAGTTAGTTGATCCATAACACATCTGCAAATACATAGATCGGGAGCCTGATGATGCTTAGTGTCCTCTGGGCATGAAAACTTGGGTCAAAATTCTGCTATGATGAGAAGTGATTCTTGTGGACTCTAAACCACCTTGGAGAGGTTGGTAGTGGAAACATGCATTAAAAATAAACCAAACAAATAAACAAAAATTGGACACACGGCATGTTGGCACCCACCTTTGATCCTAGCACTCTTGGTGAGATCCAGGTCAATTCGGTCTACATGGGCCAGCCAGAGCTACACAGTGAGACTGTCTTTAAGAAAAAATAAGCAAGTCCATTCAGTGTCTATTGACCACTTAGAAGTTTCCAAGTGTTTTCACCAGCACCAGACTAGAAGCAGTTACCAGGAAAGGGTATCGGCACACCTAAACTGTATTTGTTTCTGTTAGGCATGTCACTGTCCATCAGAACCGAGGACATCCCAAACAGGGCAGAGTCCTGAGGGGTGGTGGATTCAGAAGGGTTCGATGGCAAATATCTCCAGGTGTAAGGAGGGACACAGCACTTTGTAGCTCACTAGCTGTCCAACAGTGACTCCACAGACGACAAGGGACTCTTCAAGTGATAGAGTCTAGATGAGGCATGTGTTATACTCTGAAGCCTAGAAAACTGGGCTCCTAATCTTTGACCTGGAATCTAAGTTCAGGAATGCATGTAAAGGAACTGAATTAGATGTGGGCAAGGGCTAAGTTGTAAGGATCATTCATCTTGGAACCGGCTTAAACATCTCCCACTGATGAGTCAGCAAAATGTAGTCACGGCTGGTGCTGGAGCTGAGTTGGTGGAGAGTGTCCCTAGCCAAACAGGAAGCCCTGGATTCAATCCTCAGCACCATATAAACTGGATGTCATGGTCTCTTTCTGCAATCCCAGCCCCCTGGGGAGGGAGAAGCAGGGGGATTAGAAGTTCAAGGGCATATTCAGCTATACAGGGAGCTTGACACCAGCCTGGGCTGGAGACTTTACCTCAAAAACCAAAAACAAAAAGATGGCTGTTATGTATTATGGAATCCTCAGCAGTAGATTCTGAGTGCCAAAGAATGTGTGCACCTTTTATTTTTATGGTAAATGGAATAGGAAAGATACAAAAGCCCACATATTGCAGGATTTCACTTACCCAATACCCCCAGAAAGGAAAGACAAACAGACACATAACTGGTGGTTGTCTGGAACTGGTAGGGCTGGGGATCAGACAAACTATGGTGGCTACAGGTTTCTTTTTGGGACAACAAAATGTTCTAGTATCAGGTAATGACAGTTACACTGTGTAGAATGCACTAACGTTTGCTGAACAGTAGCACTTTATATTGGTGAATCTATGCTTTATAAATTATATCTCATCAAAACTGCTATAAAACATTCATCTCATTGTTGATTTAATTGGGTGGGGGAGCTATAAACAACCAATAATGAGGTGGGCAAGGCACTGTGAATTGGTGTCATTTTGTGGATGAGGACAATAAGTTTGTAACAGGGTACTTTACCCCAGGAAACACAAGGGCTTGTTCTACACACAGACACACACATGCGCGCACACACACACACACTTCCTACTTGTTAGGCTTCTTCTTAGGCATTGTTCTAAGGGCTCTATAGGCAAATATTTAGTACTCACAGTAACCCTCTAAAAAGGCTAAGAAAAAACCTATATTGATTTACAAGTTCTCCCGGAATTCTCCCTGTGTACAGTATACTGGAACAAGAATGTGTACATGGCACACACAGCTTACAAAACCAGTCACCTGTCATTTAAGGACAAGAAGGCAGATGATTTCTTACTGTGCAAATCGCAGAGAATATTTAGACAAACTAAGAGGGCAAGGAAACCACTAGGCGCTGTCATTTCGGCCTATTGCTGATGGGGACAACATTAAGCAGCACATGGCAATAAATAAAAAAGCAAATTTTGTGTTGTCTGCCTTCCTTCTACACCGATAGGACACAAACCAAAACCATAACAATGCCTTAAGCGTATACAACATCACCTCCAGAATAATATTACAGCAAACAAAGGTGGGCAGCAACTAACTCCTGTGTGTGTGTGTGTGTGTGTGTGTGTGTGTGTGTGTGTGTTTAGAAACAATGCCAGTCCTCTGACTGGAGACAACGACCTCCCCTCTGTGTTGGTGATTCTTCCTGCTGCCCCTGACTCACCCTCCTTCCCGTGGGAGGTGACAGGCAAAGGGATGAATGTCCCTTCCGTGCCCTCACCCCCTGCTGGGCCGACATCCCTGGGACAGGAGAAGGGATGACTGCCCTTTCCATGCTTTCTCCCACGGCTGGGCCAGGTCCCTGGCAGAAACTCTTTCCTGTGTGATTCAGCAGGACAGAGATGCCTAATCTGTGGCTCCAGCTGTGGCCTGGTACAGGCAAGCTCTGTTCCTCCCTTTGTTCCCTTTGCCCTCCGGATGCTAAACGCCTGCCATCATTGCTGACCTTGGCTGGTTCTTCCTATTCTGTTAGTTCCCTGAGCCCGAGCCCCACCCACACCTCTTTGATTTGCTTCTTTGAACTATCCTTGCTGAATCTGGTTTTATGCTGAATGACACCCTGCTTTACCTCCAAACAAGAGAGTGACATTTCTGGGAGTGTGGATGAAAACACCTTAGAGATTGATTCTCTGTGTGTCTTCAGCCACGAGATTGCACTGCCAAGAACAGCTGAAGTTAGATCTATTTTCCTAAGTCCTGATATGACTTCTGCCAGATGCACATATGTCATCTCAACCACATGCCTGACCTTAGCCTCATGTCTAAAGCCAACTTTGGAACAGGCTGCAAGACAGAAGACAGTTACACCCTTCTGTGCTCCCTATCCAAATCACAGTGGTGACCCAGCTCCAACCCTGGCTTCTGGAGCTAGGTTTGCTCTGGATGCAGAAGGCAGGGAGCCAAAGGGGGCCAGCCTATCATCTTATCACAAGCTCTTGGGGCACAGACACATAATCTTGGCCAAGTCAAGAAGCCAGATCCAGGAAGTGGGCTGCAGACTAAAGCTAGCAGTGGGCAACAAGACGAAACAGTTAATCCTGTTACTCTCTCTGTCCTCCTTAAATGAAGGGGCTTGGGAGCTGGAGAAATAGCTCAGCAGTTTGGAGCATTTGCTGCTCTGGCAGAGGATCCACATTCAGTTCCCGGTACTCACATGGGGTGGCTCCCAAATACCTGGAACTCCAGATCCAGGGGAGCTGACACCCTATTCTGACCTCCTAGAGCGTCTGCATATGGGATACCTGTATATATACACTTGGGCACACATATACGCATTTTTTTAAATCTTAAATTAATGGATTAGGCACTAAGATGGCTGCTACCATGGTACTCACTCATGTTTGATTTCTCTGACTCTCTGTCTCTCTGACCCTCTCTCTCTCTCTCTGTGTCTCTCCAACTCTCCGCCTCTCCTTCCCTCACTCCCTCCCCTGTTTCCCCAAGACAGAACAACAAAATAACTTTAATAAGGAAACTTTCAGCAGGACAGGAGGACATCTGTTTCTCACGCAAGAGACCAGTAGATTGTAAGGATCGGGGTTGGCTCCTTCCTACACAGTTTCAATACTTCTGTTTTATCTGAGCACTCTACGTCTAGTCTGCCAGGAAACCTTATCAGCTCATATCCAAGAGACAGCAGCTACTCACCCATCTCCCTATTCCTTTCCCTACAGCTGGCCTGAAGCTTCCAGCCTTCTCTGCTGATGTCTTCCTTAACTCAGTGTGCCTATCTTGTCAATTCTCCGCCAAAAAGCTAAGATGATCTTAAATACTGCTGGCATTAAGACAATGTCCTGTTTAACGGTTTCCTCCTACACTTAAAATAACTCTAAACTCCATTATATCTCAAGAGGCAAAGCTGTAGGTCTTTGACTGCACTCTTCCTACTCTTCTTTTCTGGCCTTGGGGCAATTCAAACAAAGTAGCTTTCTTTTCCTTCCTCCCTTCCTTCCTTCCTTCCTTCCTTCCTTCCTTCCTTCCTTCCTTCTTTCCTTCCTTCCTTCCTTCCTTCCTTCCTTCCTTCCTCCCTCCCTCCCTCCCTTCCTTCTTTCCTTCCTTCCTTCCTTTTTCTTCCTCCCATACTAGTTTTTTTTTCTGTTGTTTTCTACCTCAGGACATTGGCCCCGCTGTTCCCTTACCTGGATGCTTTTCCCTCTCACACCCTCTTCTCATCAGTCTTGCTCCAGCTCAGGCAACTTCTCCTTATGAAGGAATTCTTTAAGTGGCCTTTCTTCATGGCTGTGTTCGTTACCTTCACGGTGTTCTGAAGAAATACTTGACATGAACAACTCAAGAGGGAGGGTTTGTTTGCATGGCGTTGGGGATGTCACTCCATCAGGGTAAAGAGGGTATGGCGGACTGGAGCAGTCAGGATATGAGAGAGAATCTCCTGTGCTGTCTGTCAGTCTGTCTGCCTGCCTGTCTCCTTTCTCTTTTATTCCTTCTGGACTCCCGGCTTAACAGCTGGTGCTGCTCATATTCAGGGTGGATCTGCTTCCTAGCTGCTCTTTCATAAGTCAGGCTTCTCTGGAAACATCTCCCCAGACTTACATAGAGGTATGCTGTGAGAATAACCCTAGGTGCTGGGAGAGATGGCTCAGGGAATGAAGACCTCACCATTGCATAAACAGCAATGGTGACCCTGGTTCTGTTCTGAATGAGAGTGGCCCCACAGACTAAGTAGAGGAACTGTTTGGGGAGGATTAGGAGGCATAGCCTTGTTGGAGAAGGTGTGTCACTGGGAGTGGGATTTGAGGTTTCCAAAGCCCATGCCAGGCCTGGTCTTGCTCCTTCTGCCTCCTTTCAGATTAAGATGTGAGCTCTCAGCTACTGCTCCAGCTCCATGCCTGCCTGCAGCTACACCCCCCCCCACACCATGATGGCCACAGACTCGCTCTCTGAAACTGAAGGAAGCTCCCAACTAAATGTTTTCTTTCATAAGTTGCCTTGGTCATATCTCTTCACAGCAATAGAAAATCCACTAAGATACCAGGTGAAAGCTGGGCACAGTTTCCATGTCTATAATTCCAGTGCATCTCCCTGGGGAGATGGAAGGTAAAACCGGAAAACCACTGGACACACAAAGGCCAGATAGCCTGGTGTACACAGTAGGGAACAACAGAGAGACTCTGTCTCAAACAAGTTAGAAGGTGAGAACCAACAGCTGAGTCTCTCACCAACACACACACCCTCAGGCATCTCTCAAAGTAGCCAAGCTGACTTTGACCATAAGGATCAACCATCACGGCTATATTAAATGATGCCATCCGTTGCTTGCCTTCCTTAGTATCCTTCCCAAATAGAGCATAAGCATCCTAAAGGCTGGAAGTCCATCACCTCTCAGCATACCTTAAATTACCAACAGATACTTGTTGAAAAATGTCCTGAGTATCAGTAAAAGCTTTGAATAATGTGAATCTAATACTGAGTTACTTAATATTTTTTACTATAGGGTTCTGTTCCTCAAGGGATACTAAGGAGTATCTACTGCTTGCTCACAAGAAAAATCCACTGTAAATTTATAAGCTACAGAGTTTATACAACTATAACCCCTACCTAAGGCATTTCTATGATTTGAGACATAAGAAAAACTAAATACAGCTAAAGTCATACAAGTGTTTCTTACTTAAGCTATAAGGCCCATTCCTTGAAGCACACATTGTGACCTTGCCTGTCTCAGGCTTCCTCAGCAACTCTGATGGATAGGGGACCCTTGAAGGGGGCACAGAAATGATGGTAAACTCCACAACACTTTGATAGCACAGCTAGAAAGACTCCACAGCTGGGGATTGGAAATGTGTTCTTAAGTGGTATATATTGTACTGTGCACGTGGTGAGAGCTTTCTCCATGAATTGTGCACTAAATATATTACATTCTGATCTTCACACACTGGTGGACAGGGAATTCTGCTCAAGGGTTAACGATGGGGCATTTTCTCAAGTTCTATTTTCTTCTGCCTGTATTTTGTTTATTCTCTGGCATATACATTTTGCTTTTTGTTGCTCTTGTTGTTTAATTTGGGTTAACCTAGAAATCAGCTAAAGAGTTTTAAACTCCAGGATTTCATTCTTGATAGCAAGTTCCAGTGCCCCACCCCACTCATCCAGTTCTTGACCAAGTTCAGTTAAGCTTACCCACCAAAGATTTCTCAAATAGCCTCCTTTCTGTCTCCATCATCAAACCCCTTGCTGGGACCTGTTCCAGAGATTTCTGCTCCTCTGTACACGTTGACAACTCTCATGTCAGCCTTGTCCAGAGTAAACCTTTCAAAACACCATGTGACCATACTCAGACTCTCAAACACCCCCAAAGATTCTGTCTTTGTTAAACAGTGTTAGGGTTCTTTCTAATGTTCCTTAGCTCTATTCACTGTAATCATATATCGATATGCAACTGTAATTGAATATGACAATTCAATTGCCTCTACTCCGTCTTAGACTACAAGCACTGAGAATGTCACAGCCACATCTGCGTCACACCACTTTATCCCAGTTACTTCAGCACAGAGACTGATAGAGTTCTGTTAAGCCAATGAGCTGCTACAGCAGTGGTTCTCAACTTGCTGTGCCCCTTTAATACAGTTCCTCATGTTGTGGGGACCCCCAACCATAAAATTATTTTCATTGCTACTTCATAACTATAATTTCCCTACTGTTAGAAACTGTAATGTAAATATCTGTCTTTTCTAATGGTCTTTGGTGACCCCTGTGAAAGGATCATTAGATCCCCAAAGGAGTCACTACCCAGAGGCTGAGAACCACTGCTTTATAGCCTCAGCTCCCAGAACTGGGGATCTGATCAAAGAGAGAGATGAAGGTCTCAAGAGAAAATGGGTTTTCCTATCCTCTCATCTTTTCTCCTTCTTCTTCCTCCTCTTCCTCTCTCCTGTCTCATCCTCCTCTTCCTTCCCCTCCTCTTCTTCTACTTCTTCTCTCCTCTCACAGTGTTTTGATTTTCCACCTTGGACCATAAAACAGTAAAAATAAATAAATAAATAAATAAATAAATAAATAAATAAATGCTAGCAGGAACTCTAAGCCAGAGTCTGTGTCCCAGATCCTCAGACCACCCAGCCTCATCTGTGAAAACAAGATCTGCAACCCGGAATTTTCTCAGTAAAACAGCAAGTGAGGACTGGACTGTTTATATGTAATAACGTGTTTTCGTCCTGCATGCTGGATAGTAAAAGAGCAACAGTTTGCTCAGAGATAAAATAGAAAGACTGGAACATTTACAGTCCTTAAAACAGATATCTAAGCCCAGTGTCTCCCTTTGCACTCTTGTATTCTGATCACACACACACACACACACACACCACCACCACCACCACCACCACCACCACCACCACCACCACACAGTCAGACACATACAGAATTCATTTCACTCAAATTATCCAGAAAACGTCATCTTTCAGATCTATTCGTCTAAGAAATACCCCTTTGTTAAGGCCCTTATCATCTTTTCAGGACAGGACGAGTTCAAACAGTGAAGCCTTTGCCTAGGAGCCAAAGTTGCCAGACACTTCTTGTCGCTGAAGAATACTTGGCAATCTAGAAGAATACTTGGCATCTAGATTCTGGCGTCTTCAGTTCTGTTTTAAGGTCTAAATTCACCAGCATCTTTCTGTTTTCACTTGGTTCATAATACAAGAACATACTGAGGCTGAATGAACGGCTTCTCATGGAACTTTCTCGGCAAGGTTCTCCCCAGTCACTGCTTCCCGGAATGGTAGAGATACAATATTAAAAGTAACACCTTGGGAGCTGTCCCAGCATGCCATCTGCCAGAAAGCAGTATTCAATACCAGTTAGGTGACCTTGGACCTCATCCAGGGCAGTTGATTCTGGAAGTAACAGAAGGAGTTCATCAGGGCACTTTCCTTTCTAATGGTAAATGTTTCAGCTGCATTCCGGAGCATCCTCCCACCTGACCTCGGTTGTGTCTTACTCTGCAGGTTTGAAAACTCCACTGGATGCGCTTGGGTAAATGGCTCATCCCTAAATCCATCAACACAGCTGGATAGTTCAGTGCCCTTCGGGTCATACCTAGACCAGAAATGGGCTTTCTGGAAAACCATACATTGAGAATATCAACTCTTTTCCTTTATGATTGCTGGAGAAGCCCGAAATCCCTGAATAATTCCACTAGGGATTGGTTTTACAGCACTGCATAAATAGTGAAACAGACTTGAGCTTCTGGCGTTTTTACAACATTAACTAAAGCCACCTTCTGTAACGGTTTTTAAATTCCAATTTTATAAATCCAATTTGTCTTTATTACAAATAATAGCTAATAAGATAATGTGGAAAATGAACATTTACCGACTAGCCCAGAGGAAATACTATGAATAATGTTTTATTTGAATACCCACTCTAGTTATTTAGGTCAGGCCCACAATATTGTCTACCTAGAATGCAAACTAAAGCCTTCAGAGTCAAATTCCAGGCCATAGTTTCTCTGCATACTGATTTGGGTGTGCCTTTAATTGGGGGAAATCTGGGCTGTGAGTTACTGGTAAATTTTAAGAAATAAAACAATAGTCCTCAGTCTAAGTACATATTCGATTCTCTGCTGACAGTTACTAATTTATTTCATGTGTATAATGTATCAGTGTGTGTGTGATGTGTGTGCATGCACAAGTCAGAGTTCAGCTGTTAGTAGTCAGTTCTCTTCTTCCATGGGGAGGGCCCTGAGTTGTCCTGTGGCCATGCCTTGAGAGGCTGTCAATCAATTTATTGGCCTGTGAAGACCCAGCCTCCTCTGAGCAGTACCATCCCCTAGGCAGGGGTCCTGAACTAAAACAGAAGGGAGAAACAGGCTGGGCACATGGAGCAAGCATGGCGCATGCATTCATTTCTTTCTGCTCTTGACTATGGTTGTCATGTGACAGTCTGCTCTCACCATTCTGGCTTCTCTGTCAATGGGCTGCCACCTCGAACTATGGGCTGGAATAAACCCGTATTCCCCCCTACATTGCTTTTGGGGAGCAACAGAAATGAAACCAGGACCCTGGGATGCTGCAAACTGGCCCTGGAAGAGTAACTCCAAACAGAAGGGGGACACATGATTCAGTGGCTTTGTCTCGCAGTTTTCTCACATTTAATCCAAGGTCCCAGCCCTCATCCGGATACCATCTCTGTCACAGAGCTAGGAGGAGCTCTCCCTAGCTGCTGCCCAGGGTAGAACTGGTGGGGCCACTGGCTCCTTATAATGATGATTGCCAATAACAGCTGAGCACTTCGCAGGCGCCAATTGCCATTCTACTTACTTTACATGTATTCTTCTCATTTAATTCGTATAACCATTTAAGAGGTCGGTGTTTTTGATAATGCTCACCTTGTAAGTGGAGACTCTCTCAGGTAAAGGAGCAGAGCTGAGATGCAAAGACACTTCCTGGGAAGCTACCAATCCCATTGTGACACGTCTAACCTTTTCATATCGAGCCATGACTTCACCTATGAAGTTCATGCTTGAGAAGCACACAATTGAGCTACCATTTTTTCTATCTCATAATAATTTAAAAATTAGTTTACTATTTTGGATTGCATTCATAGGATCCTAAGGTTGGGTAGGATGCTCCGTAAGACTGTGCTGACTCTCTCAGGGAAAGCCCACTTCTACCAGAGTAGAGCGGAGCTGACCACAGAGGGCAGCATAGCAGAGAGGCAGAGAACAAGACCAGCCCAGAGGCCAGCCACGCTCCGGCCTGTGCATGCTGTGTTACTGCGGTTAATATAGTCCCTTTTCTCCCTTACAGGAAACAAATGCGATTTCTGTTACTCTAGTGATCACCAAGACATATGACAACATTAACCCCCACACGGGTTCTCCCGCTCCGGAAATGAAGCCTCCTAGGACTCTTCTCAGGACCAAACCCAAGACTTGGTTGTTTTCTCCCCATAGCTGAGGAGGGTAAACTCAGCCCCTGGCTTCCACGATGAAAGACTTACCAACTCAGCTTCAACGATAGCAGTGCCAGTGTGGGCCTGACCTGGGAACCAGCATGGACGTGCTTTGGCCAAGTTAAGGTCAGGTCTGGAACTTTAAAATCATAAAGTCAACTCTGGCTGCTTAGATAGATACTTTCGTAGCAGTTTTGCTGTTGATGCCTCTCTCCCCCACATCCCTGTTCAGCACGTCTGTGAACTCAGCGTTCAGCTCCAATGGCTTTAGCTCCATTATCAGTTGCTCACCACAGGCAGACACATGTGCCCTTCCTGGATACGCTATTTTTAGCTTCTCTGGACACCCCTGATCCCAGCACCTTACCTAGATTACTAACCATATCTTATTAGTGTCCAAACAGCTTGCTATTTTCTGTCTTTCTGGGCTTCCTTACTCATCTGTCTCATGTCCAAGCATCTCCCCAGCCTAGCAATCACTTCTATTTCTAGACTGTTGCCCCACCCGCTGGGAACCGCCTCCCCGTGGCTAACCATTGTGGTGGACCATAATCACCAACTTCATCCAAGACATGCTCATCTTAAATACTATGGTGTGTGGAGGCGATGGCGCGGAGATGAATAACACACGGCAACAGATGACAAGACACGGCACCGCCCTTGTTTTATACATCTAACAGTTTTTTTGAGGGCTGATTGTGTGCACAGCCTGCGCTAGCCCTGGTGATTACAACCACACGAAAGGCAAACACCATCCTTGCCTTCATGGAGCTTACGGAGAGAGACAAAGAAAACAAACAAACAAAAAAATGTGGCCAAATAAAGATGGACACTTGAAAGGCCGGGAAAGAGAGCTGAGGGTACACTGGTATCAGGCATCAAAGGCGGCAACTTAAAGAAAGTACTCAAACTTTTGGTACCTTAAAAATGTTTGCCTACCTCGCACCTGTCTTTGACTCCAATAAACAGAAATGTTTAACTGGCAACAAGCCATGGACTACATGTAACAATCAGTGTGTTTTGTCTGAGCAGAATTTAAAAAAAAAAAAGAGTATAGGATTTATGATGGGCATGATTCTCCAATTTGCTCCAGCACGTTCCACCTCCGGGTGCTGCCTTTTCGCTTTGACCATATTCATTTATGATATCTGCCTGTTGTTCTTACCAGCAATTGAAGTTTACAACCACAGGTTCAGTCTTTCAAATACTCACAGCAATAAAGTTTGATCCTCCTCTACCACGCTGTCCTTACACTTTGATGGTTTTTAATGTTGACTTGCCCAGAAGTTCCCCTTATTTAAATGTTAAGCTGGAATTTAAACTAAAAACCACGCATGTGAGACTGCAGGGTGTGTTCTTCTGAACGTACTGAAAAGGGCACACCACACCGTTGATTTGCAAGACAGAATTTAAGCTTCCAGGACTCTAGCTTTGATGATCCTTCGGGTCAGCATTCAAGAATCCTAATGGGACACTTGAGCCCGAGGATACGGAAGTGCTTCCTCAGAAATACCCCTCCTTTTAGAAACAGACCTACAACATAAAATGGATGCCATGGTTAGAAGCTCAAGAGCACTCCACTGTAGCTTGGACCATTTGCCAGCCAATGAGAAAAAAGCTACTTGAAAGCAGCTAAATGGCACCTATTCGCCCTGTCGTCAAGCTGGAAGACAAGGCTGCGGGCATCGCGAGCTGACGGAACAGAGCACCCAGCATAATTACAGTGGAGCCCTCACACCCGAAACCCTGAAATTACAAATCAGGTAAATTACGGAGGAGTGGGTGCATAACAAAATGGTTTCTTCCAGGGTCACAGAAGGGCACGTCCTGTGCTGATGCAGGAAGGAATATCCTCAAGCATGCATGTTTGCGGCATATGCCTGTCACATTCTGGAATTGTCTGCAAGCAGCTTATCATGCTGTGTAGAAGAGAATATGGTGATTCAAACATAAGGCTCTTCTTTCTGTTCAAATCAGAGCCCTGCCAAAGTGTTTAGCAAACAGCTATCCTTTGAAAGATTCCCATTTTCTCTGGGCTATTCTTGCAGAAGACTTTTGCTTACTCCAAGAGTCATTATAAGATTAAATTACATTTCCATAAAACACTTAGCACACTGATGATGGTAATGCTAATAACTACCTTTGTAATTAGATCAGAATCCTTAAAGCATTAGCTACAAGCCAGTGTCATAACCTCAAAAATGATAGTGTTAAAAGCCATGGCTTAATAGAAATTAGAAATGAAGTCAGCTTAGATGTCTACACACAGAAGTCAGCAAGATGGCTCAGTTGGTAAAAGCTACCAAGTCTGATAACTTGAGTTTGGTCCCCAGGTCCAACATGGCAGAAGAAAAGAAGCATTTTTTCTAAGTTGTTCTCCATATGCACACACACACACACACACACACACACACACACACACACAAATGAAATGTAATAAAAAATTTAGGAAGACCACATCTAAAATAAGCAATCTGTCTCGTGTTGATAATTCACAGATGTTTCGTCTTTCTTCGCGTGGTATTTTCTCCTATCATTTTTACTAGCAGAGAGAACGATAAAGCCACGCTCATTTGGGAAAAAGAACTCTAGATAAAGGCACTGATGAGACTAGGAATCAAGGACAGCTTTTCATTTCATCGCCTGGTGTACCACGACCTCTCCCTGGAAACACAGCTAGTACCTGCAATTTGCCTTTAGTAATTGATCTACATTTACACATTTAGGACTAAAGAGACCACCTCAGACAGGGTCACACTTGGTCCTCAGGGCCCTACACTTGGGAGAGAATCAAGGGCTGAGAAAGGGGGCATCAACAGAACTTTCTGGGTATCCATGTGGGAGAGCAGGTGCACACACACGTGGGCAACCTTGGCTGCCATTCTTCGAATGTTGACCATTTTCTCTTTTGAGACAAAACTTTTCACTGGCCTGGCAACGCAGGTATCCACCTGTCTCTCCATCCTCTTGCTAGGATTAGAAGTGTTCACTTCCATGCCCCATTTATTTTACATGGCTTCTGGGATCGAACTTGGGATCCCACGCTTTCCAGACAAGCACTTTGTCCTGTAAGTTGTCTTCCAGCCCTGTGACGTACCAGGCAAGAAACCTCATATAACCTTTTTTTTTTTTTAACCACATTCCATTGCCTGGAACACAGCCTCTGGCCTCTAACCCTCCAAACGTCAACAAGAGGTGCTACTCAATGGAACCCAGCTGCACAGGACCCAGGAAGTAAAAGAAGTGGGTGCGATAAACACGGGTCCATGTGACCAGAGCCTCTCCCTTCAGCTCCAGATGTCACCGTCCTTGGGGTTTGTGTCACTCTTTCCACTCAGGCTTGTGTTTCTCAGCTGTGGCTTCCCCGAGCACGCTGCTGTTGAGGGGTGCAAGCTTCCTTCTCAATACTCTTTTCTCAACAGCTCCCAGGGTGGACCCTGTGAGAAGCCAGTTAGAAGGAGATTTGGCAGCAGAGACTGCAGACTTCTAGTCTGGGTCACAGCACAGAGTAAGAAGAATGAGCCTGGGGTGAATTGCCAGCTAAGTGACCAGTACAGAATGAAAGTTATCCATGCCATGGCGAAGGCCAAGAGGCTGCAGCCCTCAGCTTGTACCGCAGATGATTTTTCTAAGGCCTTTCCTAAGGATCTCTCGTCCGACAGAGCAAGCCTTGGGAAGTAAGCCTCATGTTTAGGAAGGCAAAGTACAAGGAGTGTGGATGTGTTGGGAAAACATTCTGCCCACTCAAAGAGACCGTGTAATAGCAAAACACATCAAAGAATAGTTAAATGCCAGAATGCGCAGCACTGTGCACATCTGACCCCAAGCCCAGATGACAGATGGTGGGACCATGGCGATGCGACTGTGGAGCTAGATTCCAGGCTGTGCCAATAAGGCTGCAGAAATTAGGATGCCAAGTATCCCTTAGCCCCGGGGGTTCAGACCTTGAGAGCTATCAGAAAATTCATTAGGAAAGGACACTAAGACTCATTCACCAGCATGAAGTTAAAGGATGGGGAGAGGTAGAGGTGGGGGAGGAGTCAGGCGGCAGCACTAAAGCAAAGGCCCTCGAGATGGCTCTGTAGATGTGGATGCTTGCAGCCTGATGACCTGAGTTTAATCCTAGGAACTCACAGAGTGGAAAGACAGAAGCAACTCCTGAAAGTTGTCTTCTGACCTCCACACACACACACACACACACACACACACTGAACAAAGAAATAGATAAACAAATAAGTGCAAAAAACTCATTTTCAGAAATGGGTTCTGGTCATGGATGACTCAGAGGGTAAGGTAAAGAAAGATACCTGACTGAGTTTCATCTCAGGCACTCACATTATGGGAGCAGCTTCAGCAGGTTGTCCTCTGACCTCCACATGTATGCTGTGACACGCACACACACACACACATACATGCGCACGCGTCTAAGCATTTAGAAGCTGTTATTTTCAGGTAATGACTCCCAGCAGGAAGCAGGACCCATTCATCGTCTACTCTGCTGTCTTGATCTTATCCCACAGCTCTGATTTCAAAAACCACGATGCTCGCTCACCCGTCAACCTTCTGCCTGTGCTGCAGGTAGCAGGAAAAACCTGGGAAGGCAAAAATGCTACGACTCCCATCTAAGTCAGTTCCCAGAATGTTCTCTCAAGTCTCATCTTGCTAGTCAGAAATGGGTCACACCAAATTTACATAGTATGAGAAATGGGAAGCTGTTTTTAAGACAAGCACACTTTGTATAGTCTCAAAGAAAACTGGAGTTTCATTTTTTAAAAAATTTTATTTACTTATATTTTGTGTATGAGTTTTCTATATGTATACCAGCAGGCCAAAAAAGGACATCAGACCCTACTACAGATGGTTGTGATCCACCAAGTGGTTTTTGGGAACTGAATTCAGGACCTCTGTAAGAGCAGCCAGTGCTCTTGCCCACTGAGCCATCTCTCCAGCTCTGAAGTTGTGTCTTTAAGAATGTTGGATTTGGATTACCGACAGACAGGAAGTTAGCCACAAACAGTAAGGGCATAGCTTCAGGTTAGCCAGGAAAAGTACTGACAGTGAACACTCTAGGTTCCGCTCTCAGCAACTGCTACCCACCTCCCAAATCATCTTAGCAATCTTCCCCAGGGCACGGCTCTGCTGGGGATCAGGAGGCAGCAGGCCCGGGAGACTGTCTACTGCATCACTAGGCATTGCTTTCCTTCACCTAATGGGTCTGAGTTCACAAGCAGGGGCAGGGAAATGCTGTAGCAAGTCTGGGAGGTGCTTAAAGACCACAGGGATTCTGTCCACCTGCTCACCCACCACAGCGACCCAACCTTCCTAGGACCTAGCGGAGCTAATTCTAAATGTCAGAGCGGCAGGTTCTGTTCTAATACTGCTGATTACTAAGGTAGCTGGTACTGCTGCGTTGGTCAGCAACAACACAGCATGAGGAAAAACTAATGGTGTTAGAAAAACCAACTGTATCTGCCACTGATCCTAGACCAGGTGTCAAACACTGTGGTGGGCATTTTCCACCAGCCGCCAGCTTACAAAGATGGTGTGGGACTTACTAAATGTGGTGACATAGCTCCCTATATAGTGTTAGCAAGAGGGAGAGACAGGATGAAAGTCAGATCTTCTGGGACAGGGGAATAGCTCTACAAGTAAAGGCTTTTCCTGCCCAGTGATGTAAGCCTGGTTACCTAAGTCCATCTCCTAGAAGCCAGGTAGAGGTGGAACAAGAGAACCAACTGGAGAAAACTGTCCTTTGATGTCTTCATAGGTATAGCATATACGCATTTGTAACACCACTGATTGGTTTAAGTTGTTATCTTCTGACCCTATCTCCAATGATCACTTAACTTTTTTTTTTAAGAATGAAGAATTTTAATTATGTGTATGCCTGCGTGTCTGACTGAGGGTTTATGCACACGTGTGCGGGTGCCAGCAGAAGCCAGACAAAGCCGGAGATACATGCAGTTGTAAGCTGCCCTATGTGTGTGCTGGGAACCAATGTCAGGTCCTCTGCAAGAGAAGCGCATGCTCTTAACTGCAGAGCCATCTCTCCAGCCCCACAATGGGTACTTTATGAGTCTAAGGGACCTAAGGCTCAGTGGCAGATTCAGACACCATGCTCATGAGAACATGGGTTCTTAGACTTGGCAAGGAGCAAGAGAGAATGGTTTACATTAGATCCATTTCAAGTCTACCTGGAGGCCAACATAATGAGAGCCAGGAGCTGCATGGTCCAGCTCAGCTCCACACAAAGGCAGGAGTTCTAAGGCCCCTGCTCTTTGGTGCTGGAACTGCTAGATTATCATCTACGTTCCTCTGCCAGAAGATGGCTCAGGGCTACTTCCCTGTTCCAGCTCAGTGGAAGGGAGGCGTTGGGTAGGATGTAGGGAGGGGGCTGAAGAGGTTTTCTTTTAAATGAACTTAGAGGCTGCACATGTCTCTTCCCCTCACATTAAATGGAGCTTCATAGCATAGCAATGCTATACACAAGGAAGTCTGGGAAATGTGGTCCCTATGCCTGAGCCACATGCCAAGATCCTCAGGGAGTGGGGAGTGGATAGTCGTGAACCGAACAACTCGTGATGCACTTTCACATAGAAGTCCATGGTGAGGAGCGATCTGGAATTCTTGGTTAAGAAGATGTGAGTACATTTGTACTAGGACCACACAGGATGGGTGGGTGGGGAGGGGCAGCCGGAGGTTTGCCTGGTACAGTGTGCTCTCCCATTCATAACAAGAGACCCAAACTAAGCTCTCAAACCTCCTTCAAATATTGGCACAATCACAATAGAGCAGGGGTTCTCAACCCTCCTGATGCTGCAACTTTTTGATACAGTTCCTCACGTCGCGGTGACCACTCCCCCCAACTGTAAAATTATTTTCGTTGCTACTTCATAACTGTAATTTGCTAATGTTATGACTTATAAGATACACATCTGTGATTCCTGATGGTCTCGTGACTCCTGTGAAAGGGTCATTTGACACCTCAGGGGGTCGCAGGGCCACCACACTGAGAACCTCTGCAGTAGAGCTCCTGTGAGTAGCGGCTCCCAGCCTGCCACTGTCACGTGATCTCTAATACTTAGATCCACCGCAGTAAGAACTGTTGATGCAGCTCCCATACTCCCTGCCTCTCTGCTTCCTAGCATTTTCCCAGCAAGGACTTTCTCTTGCTGCCAGAGTCATACTTAGCCAAATCCAGGACATAGATTCAGGACCAAGGATGGAAGCTCCACCTCCCAGAAGTCACCCTCAGTGGCAGAGTCCTCGGCTGCCCCCGCCGCTCACTTGGTGACAAACTGACATGCATGCTCTCTGCTCCTGCCCAGCTTTTATGGTGGAATTTACTTCTAGGTAAGCCGTGGTGCCAGCAAGCGCCGCGGTTTGGGGGTTATCTTCCATTCCTTGTCTCATTTTCTACTTCACTAGTGGTGTTTCTGCTTCTCAAATAAATGACTTGAGGTCATTCTCGGTGCATCTGATCCCTAATAAGACATCAAAGTCAAAAACGCTATGATTCGTCCTCAAGAGCGGAATGTGTTGGTGGGTGTACACGAGCACATGTGCGCGCGCGCGCACACACACACACAATACCCGGGCTATGGAGTTAAACTGATCTGGATTTCACTGCCAGGTGAGTAGAACGGAAAACACCACTGGACAATTGGCGCCGAAATTTCTCAGCCCACAAAATGGAGCCGTTTGTGCCCTTCTGGCGGGGCTGGAGAGCTGTAGGTGAAATAGTCTCTCACGTTCAGCGCTGTTCCTAGAACGCAGGTGCTAACAGAGCTGGCCTCCTTCCCTTCTCATCTCCATTTTACAAGCAAGGAAGCTGAGGCTCAAGAAGCTCTCCCCCAGGCCACGAAGGGGTTTAAGGAGGACAGCTTGGATTCCAACACAGACCGTCTACTCACTAACTTTCCTGTTGGATTTTCCTCGGGGTCTCCATTTCCTGGGCTGATGCACAGAATTAGGTGAGACCTCATTCCTTTGTCTCCTTCCCGCTGTGCTCTGCACCCCACACATCTGGGTTCCAGCTCTCAGAAAGTCCCACATTTAGGTGCTGTTCACACCTGTGCTATTTATGACTCCTGTCCCCCCCACCCAGAAGATCTTATTCTCCCTCCATCAACGAGGACACACATTTCTAAGCTGGGGGCAAAGGTTTTCACACATTCGTCTCCAATGAAGACAATGCCATTTAAAATAGACGAAACTACAGCCGAAGGATGACAGGTGGCCTAGGGCAGAACAAATGTACATGAAGTGTTTTACCTAAGACCACAGATGACGAGTCTTCTTCTTCTCTATGTTGGAGGGGATGCTGAGACCCTCTTAGTGGTTGTCTAAATCCAGGCTTCTATGGCTGTGATAAACCATTATGTTGAAAAGCAACTTGGGGAGGAGAGGGTGCATTTCACTTTACAGTTTATAAGTTTGTCCATCTTTGAGAAAGGGATGTCGGGGCCAGAACCTAGAGGCAGGAACTAGAATAGAGGTCATACGGAATGCTTCTTACTGGCTTGCCCAATCCGCTGTCTTCTACAGTTTAAGACCACCTGCCCTGAGGTGACACCACCCCCATGTGGGACAGACCCTCTGACATCCATCATTAATCAAGACAGTATGCCACAGAGTTGCCTGCAGGCTAATCCGATGGTGACATCTTTCTCAACTGTGGTTCCCTTCTCTCAACATGGGTCAAGTTGACATAAAACTTGTCAGCACAGTGGTGACTAACTAGCCTGCCAGTGCCTGCTGCTTTCTGTGAGTAAGTGGGGACTGTGAAGGGTAAGAGGGACTCCAAGTCTTCCGGGTCACTCCCTCAAGGGACAGTACTGTGTTAACCAAAGTTCATCTAGCGTCAAGGCACAGGCATGGATGGAAATCCGACAAACACAGTTTGCGATGAGAAATTTAGAAGGGGGACTGGGAAAATGACTCAGGAGGTAAAAGGCCTGCTATGCAAGCAGCAAGTCTTGAATTTGAATACCCAGAACACAAGTAAATAAACAAAACAAAATTGTATAAAACTATATCTAATCACTCTACTATAATGTTGTTTAACATGTAAAATAGTATTTCCATTCGCCTTGACTCATGTCATAGAACGGTCTCTTTTCTTAAACTCCCATGGGCTAGCCTCTGCTAACATCTACCCTTTATTCTACAGCTTTCTTACCTGACTCAGAGTGCCATCCTGGAATGGGCCTCAGTTTGGGGAAGATGTGGCTGATCTGGTATTCTACCCAAACCATGCAAGCTCTCTCTATATCAGAATTAAAAATGTTTGCTTTCTTTTCTTTTTAAAAGATTATTTATCTTACTTTGATTCTTTGTGGATTTTACATCATGCATTCTGATCCCACTTATCTCCCTGTCCCTCTGCATCTGCCCTCTGCCCTTGCATCCTTCCCCCTAAAATAAAAGCAAATTTAAAAGAAAAACCAGAAACCAAACCAAACAATAAGACAAAAACAAAAAGGGGGGAGGGGAGACCAATCTCGTGAAAGCTACAGTGTGGCCCGTTGAGCCATAGTTTTCCCTTTCGTCTGTTCATCTTTGTTTACAAGTATTCATTGCCAGGTGTCACTGGTCTGACATGAGGCCTCCGGCTTCTACTTCTGTTACACCACCGATAATGGGCTCTCAGTGGGGTTTTTCTTTGATATCCTGCGGCTATCCTGTGTCATAGAGATCCTGCAGTTTTGAGTCTGGCGGTCAGGCCCCTTCACATGCTCCAACAGGTCATAGATTCTGTGGATGTTGGAGTGGACCAATTCATACGGTAGGTGGATCGGTCAGCTTGTTAGCTTTCCGTCATCATCACTACCCAGGCAAACACTGCCTTGGCTAGCTCACCCAATGCAACTACAGCAAGGAGCCAGTTTTCCTGTTCTTGGGGCCTCAGATCCAGGTCCCCCTCACTCATTGCCAGGGCCAGCTCTACTGTTTTGCCCTGCTAGGGTGCAGGGCTGTTGGAGGGCAGGGCTGGTATTCTCACTCTCCTTAACCTGGGACCAGCTCTCTTGCCTACCACAGGTATCAAGGGGTGGGAAGTGGAGGGCATCTTTTCCCCACCCATGGCATTGCATGGCAGATGAGGGAAGTGAAGTAGGGCCAGATCTGTTGCCTTCACACCCCCAGGGTGCAAGACAAATACTGTCAGCTCTAGTGTGCTGCCCAGGCAGGAAGTAGAGGCTTCTTTCTCCTGCTCTGCAGCTTGGAGGTTCTAGGCTAGCTCTCCCATTCTTGGGACCCTAGGGCTTATTTATTTATTTAATGTGTATGAATGGTTATGCCTGCAGATATGCCTGTGCAGTGTCTGGGGAGACCAAAAGAGTGTGTTGGATCCCCTGGGGATTTACACTCTAAATGACTGGCCCATCTTCTCAGTACTGTTTACCCACTGGTCTCTTACATTGTGTTTATAGGAGACGCCCTTTTCCCTCGAGTAACAAACGCAAGGAGAAAAAGCCTAAAAGTTGCATCTTTGGAACCAAACAGGTGCTTGTATTTGTTATTTGAAATAAGGTCTTCTAATCCAGAAGCCCAGACTGGCTAGGAACTACGTAAACTAGGTTGAACTCAAAGTCATGACAATCCTCCTGCCTAAGTCTCAAAAGTGTCAGGTTACTGCCCCATACTCAACTTTTAGCTTTTGAAATGACTTTCTCACTAAGCTCAACATCTTTAGCTTTTGATTCCAAGAGAATACCTGAAGAGACCACTGTTGGGTTGTTAACTGGTTTTGTTTAAGGGCCATTACATTTCAGAGAGTAGGGAGACCCAGTGAGAGAAAGAGAGAGAGAGAGAGAGAGAGAGAGAGAGAGAGAGAGAGAGAGAGAGAGAGAACAGGGCATGTGGGAGGTAGACATTTGTCTGCCAAGCTTGCCATCTCTTATCCACATGGGTTATGGCGCTATGAGATAATTTCAGTAATGTCACCAAAGACTGCTGGCCACAGATCGCCAAAACAGACAACCACCCCGTGCAATGAGACTACTCAAACGTGCCACAGACACTCAGTGAGCACGCGTTCTGGAATATGCCCTGCGGTGGGTTGCCCAAGCCTTCAACTTCTTTAAAGAGAAAATAACATCATCAATGCACAATAAGGCAAAGCGCTGTAAAACGAAGTACGCCTGTCTGTGTCAGTCAAGCAATGCAAAACAACAAATAAGCATACCCGAAGACGAGCACATACGCTTGAACAGAACTGAACACTTTCTTTTGTCTGGAGTCAGCAAGGACGGAAAAGAACAAAACTCCATGGTGTCATATTGTGTGACACAGCATCACTTATCCAATGCTGCGACAGAATGCCATGATGTAATTCTGTGGTGTACTACCATGACACAGGGCCCTCACGTAATACCCTCACCACAGAAACGGGTAGTGACGCTGTGAGGTTATAGCATATGATACTGTATTTTTGTGTGTGTGATAACCAAAGCTCTGGTGCCAGGGTCACCCTAATACCTGCATACAAGGCCTAAGATTCGGTCATGACAATACCTATTACTGTCTTAGGTGTTTACTATATTAATATATATTTATATATATATATATGTTTACCATTGTTTTTTATTGTCACTTGGTTTTGATTCCTTTTTAAAAAAAAGTGTTAGCTAGTTTGAGATAGGTCTCATGTGGCCTAGGCTGGCCTACAAATCACTACGCCCTTGAGTAGTGATGACTTTGGACCTCTTTGAACCCTCCTGCCTCCACCCCAGTGTTATGATTACTGTTGTGCACTCTTTTATTGTTATTTAGAGTGACCTTCTTATAGAACACATCAAAGGGACCCAAGTCTCCCTGGGGCACTAGGACAGGAGGGAAGCACTGTCAAGCACTGTTAAACACTGTTAAAGAGTTACCAACGTTAATGGTAGGCCTTTGCTACAAGTATCCCAGACCCCTCTTAATTTTATTTTTCATTAAATGAAGTAAGACATTGAAGGTCTCAGGGAATTTGATTTCCTGACAGCTGTTAGGAAGGCTATCTTGACCCAGGCAGCCTGGCTGCTTCAAATGCTGCACGGATGCCTTGAGGAAGCTACATATTAAGCACAGCAACTTACTGCCAAAATACAACTCTGGCTCCGGAAGGTTTGTCCCAGCCTGAATGTCTCAAACAGCTGCCCCAGTCTTTTTCTCACTACAAGCCTCAAAGGATGCTATTGGCCATTTTCATCCATGCCAATGAGGACACACTTCCCTTAAGGCTCTGGAGAAGAACTATGACTTGTTTAGAGGCAATCCTTCATTTGCATGAACGACAGTACCGTGGCTTGTGCGAACATCTTTTCTGCTGTCCTCTGCTGCCTATATAAGCAGGCTGTTTGTCTTACCTCTGAATGGACTCGGCCAGGACTCAACCTCTGGGGCTGCTCTCAGTCACACAATTAGAACCAGTAAGAGTCTTTTCCGAATGGCCCTTTCACTGCCTACTTCTGACTTCTGTTGTAAGCAGAGAGGGCTGAGGTGGTGAACACTGAGAAAGATCAGCAGCAACAGCAAGTCCAGTAAACAGCACAGAGGCAGTACTAGCAGGAGGGGACAGAAACATGAGGCAGGGGCAGCAGAGGGGACCAAGGATGTGGACATGCAGAGAAGGCTGTAAGAACCAAAGACAGCGCATTGCTAATGGTGTTCCAGGGAGTGGTCCAGTCCCAAGGACTTAGGGTCAAGAACTGTGTCGCCAGTTACTGTCCAGAGGCCTGGGAGTGTCACACTTGGAACTGTGACACTAAATGTTCCTGCTGCTGCTAAAAGTAGAGGATTCCACACACTGTCAAGTGCCAGTCTGCTGGCACTCAATGGCAGAGCAATACACCTCACCTAAGGTTCTGGCCGCCATCATCTGCTGCCACAAGCTAACACTGACCCTGGGCTTCTACACACACACTCACACCACACACACACACACACACACTTGCTCTTGGATACATATGCACACAACACACATAAATGCTACACACATACAAAATAAAAATAAACAGAAGCAAAGCTTATTGTCAGGAAAGCTGCAGGTCGGTGAGAGGCCTTGTCTTTAAAAAAAAAAAAGAGAACAACAGACAGACAGAAAGAGAGAGAGAGAAATAGGAAGGAAGGAAGGAAGGAAGGAAGGAAGGAAGGAAGGAAGGAAGGAAGGGCATCCAAAACTGTGTTCTGGTCTCCACATGCACACTTACACGCATGCACACACACCTACACACATGCATACTTACACAAAGGTTTATTATACAACAGTCTCCTTCATCGCACATTTAAAGAACCCATTGGTTGCATTAGGAAGCAGCTCCAGCCGACCCGTATGGTCGAGCGTGTATAAGTGCACTCGGAGACAGGAGCAGGGCAAAATTCACCCATGACTCGTTTCTCAGACCTCTTCTCAACCATTAAGTGAAGTGTGAGCAGAAATCTGTCAACTCCCAAAGCCACGGAGTGAGGTTAGACTTGTTCTCTCTCCACACATGAAGACAGAAAAATGAAGAACAAGGGCTTGCCTCAGAGTCGTTAGAAGTGAGGATGGTGACAAACCTAACCCCTCATGGCACGACTGTTGTTACTCAACAACATCCCCACGCAGACTTCAATGCCCAGAATGGGCCTTTTATCTGTTGAAGAGGGATTAGCAAAATACAACTCCTGGGTCAACTTCCTCCCATTGCTTGATTTCCATAAATAAAGGTTCACCAGAATAAAACCTCCGTTTTTAATTCATATTAATTATTGGTTGTTATAAATAACAATATAAAATAGAAAATATTTTATTTTAATATTTATAGTAATTATTTTATATTATTTAGAGTGTGTGTGTATGTGCATGTGTGTGTGTGTGTGTGTGTGTGTGTGTGTGTAAGCTAATAAATGCGGATGCCAGTGGTTGACATCAGGGGCTGCCTTTCTCAGCTGCTCTCCATTTTGTTTAATTATTTTAAAGGTTTATTTTACATTTTTAAATTTTGTGTATTGGTGTGTATCTGTATGGGCGAATCTTGGTGCCCTCAGAGGCTAGAGGTATTAGACTCCCTGATCTGAAGTTGCAGGTAGTTGTGAACTTTACGATGTGGGTGCTGGGAACTGAACTTAGGTCCTCTGCAGGAACAGTAGGTGCTCTTAACCACAGAGCCATCTCTCTGGCATTCTACCTTACTGTTTTGAATCAGGGTCTCCACTGTCTTGGATACACACCAAGTATGTGCCATATAGCCACAGGGATCTGCCTATCTTCCCTTCCAGCACTGTGATTACTACCATGCCAGAATGTTTTACACGGGGTGCTGGCTAGTTTTATGTCAACTTGACACAGGTTAGAGTCGCTTGGAGAGAATGAACCTCAGTTGAGAAAATGCCTCCACGGAACTGATCTATGGACAAAAGTTAGTAATTGATGAGGAAGGAGCCAGCCTAACATGTACAGTACCACCCACGGGTAGGTAGTCGTGGGGGTGTATAAGAAATCAGGCTGAGCAAATCATGAGGAGCAAGCCAGTAAGCAGCATTCTTCCACGGCCTCTGCATCAGGTTTCTGCTCTAAGTTTCCTCACTGATGGATTGTGCTCTAGACCTGTGATAAAACTGAAACAAACCCTTCCCTTCCTACCTTGACTTTAGTCAATGGTGTTTTATCACTGCAATAGAAACCCTGACTAGGACTCCCAGGTTCTAAGGGAGGCTCTGGTCCTCATGCTTCTAGGCAGGTACCTGCTGCCTAACTCATCTCCCCTTCCCCTGAACTCCTTATTTGACTTACTGACTCTCTAGTTCCACAAAGGCGGAGTTGAGAAGTAATTGCAACCTGGACAACATGACCTGAGAAACCCAATATAGGAAGGATCCCACCCTTTGAAAAAAAAAAAAAAGTTTCCCAACGTCTGCATCATAGATTCACCAGTCTTCTGATTGCAGGTTTCTCAAATATGTAGGAAATTCTAAATTCCTTCCCAAAGCCCCAGGCTCCAGAGCTAAACTCACAAGTTAAGACTTTCAGAAACTGCAACTATGCAGAAGCTGTCTAGGAACCCAGGACTCAGCAGAACTCCACCTGTGCAAAAAGATGCCAAGAACGCTGCATCAAAGATGTGCAGATCTAATCTCCACCCCTCCCCCCCATCCCAAATCCCTTTCAAAGCAAAGGGAGAACCAGGACTACTCAAAGGGCCTAGAGGAGCAACTCAACTCAAGTTAATACCTGGCATGATGTGCTGTGCAGCTAGGGGCCTGCCTTCAGGTTCAAATCTTAGGTCTATCTGCTCCACTTCCATCTTATCCCTGGTGAAAGGTGAGGAGTCATCATGATGCTCAGTTCCCAGGGTGCTGGACCGCTCAGCCAAGATCCTAAGCATGTGGTTCTAAGCAAGCTGCTAGCCGTCTGCTAACTAGTCTATGGAGTCTAAGTTGTTTATCTAAGAAGACGGTTTTAGGTCTAAAAAGATATTTTTAGGATTATAATACAAGCTATGATAAACGAATTCTACATAAAACTTTGGACTCACTGAGATAGGATAGATAATGGAGTAATTTCTCCAAATCTGTCAAATACAAATGGAATGGACATTATGTATATAATTCTTACCTGATAACTGTTCTTATTGTATCTAGTTTTACTATGCTAAAGTTAAAACCTTTCCCCTTTTATTTAGACAGAAAGGGAGAGGTGTTGTTGGATATTTTGATCACACTGTAACACTCCAGACTGTCAATGAAGTTTACTTTGAATCAGGGGGACACAGCAACTGATTAGCTGACCAGAACTAGCAATAGAGAAGTCAGCATTTTGGATAAAGAAGACACACAGTAAGGAAAGGGCCAGAAGGTGCAAGTGAGACTCTGAAGAAGTCAGACATATGGTACAAAGCGAAGGTATCTGGGTCATGAGACAGAAAGCAGATTAATAGAGACGGGCTACAAGGATGTCAGGACCACGGGGGGTGCACCCACCCACTGAGACAGTGGGGCTGATCTATTGGGAGCTCACCAAAGCCAGCTGGACTGTGACTGAAACAGCATGGGATAAAACCGGACTCTCTGATCAAGGCGAACAATGAGGACTGATGAGAAGCCAAGGTCAATGGCAAGGGGTTTTGATCCTACTTCATGTTCTGGCTTGATGGGAGCCTAGCCAGTTTGGATGTTCACCTTCCTAGACATGGACGGAGGGGGGAGGACCTTGGACTTTCCACAGGGCAGGGAACCATGACTGCTCTTGGGATTAGAGAGGGAGGGGGAGAGGAGTGGGGGGAGGGGGAGAAGGGTAAGAGGAGGGGGAGGGAAATGGGAGGCTGGGAGGAGGCGGAAACTTTTTTTTTTCTTATTCTCAATAAAATTAAAAAAAAAATAGAGACGGGCTAATTTGACTCGAAAAAGCTAGTTGGGAAAAAGTCTAAGCTAAAGCCAAGCTTTCATAATTAGTAATAAGTCTCCATGTCACTATTTGCAGGCTTGAAGTCCCAATAAGAAAGCTCTAGTACATTACTTACAGGACTATGGGTCAGGAGCAGAGCCTCGAGGACAGGTGTGTCACGAAAGCCTAACCCAGCATGTGTGGCAGCTCACAGAAGCTGAGAACCTGGAGCACACTGCACAGCCTGCAGACAGCTCAACAGGCTGGAAGTGTCCTCTCCAGGTGCTACAGGTGGTCTAGACCTCTTCAGGCAGTTTGCCTGGTTTCTGCTTCTTCCAGGCAGCTGTCTGACCTCGCAGCCGTCTTCAAACTTGGATTGCCTGAGTCCTTTTGGCGATTGGACTTCCCTTCCTCTGACAGGAACTCTGAGCTTCCATTGCTTACTCTTGCAGGAGGGAGTCTAGAGAACCTGGTCAGTTTCAGGAACTTCCAAAGCTATTTTTGAGTTGTTCGACTGAAGAACTTCCCTGCAGGATGTAATATTCCAGTCTCGGAGGAAACGGTTACATATCACTCAGATAGGCAAAAGCCGGAAAGAAGACCAAGATCAAACCCATTGCCTTGGAATTGTCAGAAGTTTAGAAGCAGAGTCACTTGGAAAGAGCACTCTCCAAATAGTTGAGCAGCCTGTAGGCTGTGCAGTGTGCTCCAGGTCCCCAGCTTTGTGAGCTGTCACTCATGCTGGGGTGGGCTTTGGTGATGCAGCTGTCTTTGCATCACTTCTGCTCCTGCAAGTAACCTCTCACCCACATTCCTATCAGTGTCCCCAGTAAAACTCCTCAAGTTAGACTTTGGTGGTATTTATACTTTGGTCTGTTGTGGGGTCCCTATCTGCGGTGAATAAGTGTGTGTGTGTGTGTGTGTGTGTGTGTGTGTGTGTGTGTGAGTGTGTGTGTGTGTATTTCCCCAGGAAAAGTTTTGGCACACAGCCCTGGGTAGCAGAGAATGGCCTTGAATGTCTGACCTTCCCAGTTCTGTCTTCCAGGTGATGAGATTACAAGCCCACACCACCACTCTTTGTTTTCTGGGGTGCATGCTGAGCAAGTGCTCTGCAAACTGAGCTATGTCACTGGCTCCTTATTTATTTATCTTTGATGCAGGGTCTCCGGGTGTACCAGAGGCTGGCCTGGAACTCACACTGACCCACCTTCCTCTGTCTCCTGAATGGGTGGTAGGGGTGTGCACGGCCACAAGAGACTCAAAGTCGGTGGCTATTTTTGAAGAGGCACTGAATCCCATACCATGCAGCTGCCAAAGGGCAAGATGACAATAAGGAACTATAGGTGACATTTATCATAATAAAGATTAGTGCAGGGGAAAAGTCATCACGTTAACAGGTTAGGAAAACAATCCAACAAAACAAGCATGTGCCATTACAGATAGGTCAAGCCAAAGATAATGTGACTACAACGGGTGGGTCTTAATCCTCTGGAAAATAACATGCGAGGTGAAAGGTATTGCTGGTTCCTAGACAGCAGTGACAGAAATGAAACTGTGCAGGGAAGAAAAAAAAGCACTGTGCAGTCTGAGGGAAGTCGAACTTGTACCTCTCTCAGATTGTATAGCAAAAGCATCAGTCAAGGCACGTGTGTGCTTTCTGGCAAGCTGTCAGTTTCAAACCATCCGTTATCATGAGGATATTTGCAGATTTTCTGTGAGATTTACACAGGGTATTTTTTCTATGTGAATTCGCAAGGAAGATTAAGCTGGAGAATCCAATGAGACTCACTCTTGACTAGAACCGTCTACAGTAGCCGTATCATTCAAACAACAACTAAACAAACAAACACAAAGCAAACCAGTGCCTTCCTCTTTGTCTGAGTCACACTCTGCCTCCAGCAAATCGGTGAAGGGTTAGTAAGACTGCAGCCATGGAGGTAGATTAAAAACAAGGGTTTCCCCCCCCCCCCGCCCCCGTCTTCAAAATACAAATTGAATTAATTTAACACAGTTGGAGCAAATAACTGTGCTATGTGCTCAATTTAAGGCTTACAGCCTCGCTGGGACAAGGTTCTGTGTTCCCAGTCTGGGACACATGGCTTTCATTAGTTTATCAGGACCCTGGTTTTCACTTCACACAGTTGAATGGAGCCAACTTAAGCGTGTGTGATGGCCTCAAATGCCCCTGTGTCTTCTGATGTATCCAGAAGCCACACTCTCCTGTTTTGAAACGCTCCTCAATACAGGACAGCAATTTGATATAGCCAGTCACACCAAATGCTATTTTGACTGGACAGCAAGCGATTTCACTGAAACGGTCACCCTACAAAGAACATTTATTTCGGAACATTAAAAAAAAATGCTAAAGTTGCAAAAGTTTATTGCTCTAACAAGTGTGTGCATACATATAATTCAAACTTTCCAGGCTGTGGGTGTCTCCACCATTTGACAAACGCAGAAAGGTAGTCACGACACCTCATCTCACCCTACTGCTAGGGTGGAATGTGAACCCTGCCTTACTGATTTTTCCAACAGTCCTCCCCCCACCCCCCATTTCTTACATTGCTAAGAGGAGAACCCAGGGCTTTGTGCATGCGAGGCTAGTTCGCTACTGTCAAACCATATCCTCTGCCCGGATTCTCTAGCTACTGCCAATTCTAGACCACAGCTCACCTCTTTTCTCCCCAGCTCCTCCTTCATCTAGCAGAATTCTGCCCCAGCACTGAACTTGGATAACGCAGGACCTGAGCTAGCTGCTTAAGCTCTGTGCCTGTGGGTGCCTGGCATTCTGCTCACATATGGCCCCTTCTGCTCTCTTGCAATGACTGAATTGACGGAATGGACTCAGTCAGGTGCAACCAGGAAAAACTAAGAACAATTCCTGGCCCCATCCATTGTGTCCCCCCCCCCGCCCCCCTCCCCGCAGACACTGTTGGCTGTTGGAAGCACCAGCTGGAAGATGGATGCTGGGATTTCCTTCAAGGCCTTTTGATTCAGGAGGGTTGTGATGGGGCCGCACGCTGTGGCAGAGGCATAATTATTTCCAATAACTGTCTAGGCTGCTTGGTGAGTTGCAAGGCCAGGGGCCTCCTTAGTGCAGCCAAATATTTAAGGCTGGTCTGGGAGGGTTTCATATTTACTGCCCATGTCGAATTGCATGGCTGAAAACTCTACTCTGCTAAGGGTTATTCAGCAAAACCAAAAAGAATATCTGTCCTTGCTTCTTACAAAGGTTGCATTAGCAGTAGTACTTGTGGCTCTTTACACATCCCTACTGTCGGACCACACATAAACGTCTTTTATAGATAACAGTGGAGGAAAAAGCACAGGGCACAAGGTAGGTCTGTTGTGAGCTTTTTCTGGAGGGATAGCCAGGCTCTTGCACTGTGAGTGTTGGGACAATAAAGAAGGTAGTCTTCTGGAGCAAAGTGGCAGCATTTATGCACCTTTAAGCCTGTCACCAACTAGCTGTGTGGCTGTGAAGAAACCCTGGAGCTTTCCAGTGCTAATGCCCCCCTCTGTAAATGTGGGTAACTTCGGGGTGGGTGAGGATGAAGGAGACATTGTGTGAGAGCCCTTAACAGGCTCAGGGCACCCGTGGAGGTTGCCTGGATGCTGCTGACATCACCAGGTAGGAGACATACTCTGTAGAGAGGAATGTTACTGTAAGCCAGCGTCACAGACTGATGATGCTGAGACCCTTCCTCTGACCATTGCTGCCCCTTCCCTGCAGGCTGGGATCCAACACAGGGCCTGGAACATGCTAGGCAAGCCTTCTAACACAGAGCCACATCCTGTACTCAGTTTGGTATAGGTTCTGTACAGTAGCAAGATCAGGCAGTATTTTATTATTTTAACCTAACAGAAGCCGAATACAGCAGGAACTCTGATCACCTTGTTTAAAACACATGTATAGTAAGCAGCAGAGTTCCTTTAGGGAGCTGGTTGTAGTATACCAGAAGGTCACGTGAACCTTCATTCCTACCAATGACTCAGCTTCTCTAGATAACTCTAGAGCAACATTGAGTCTGGTTACTCAATAAAAACTGGGTGATGTAATCCAGTCATAACCTTAGAAGGAGCTTTCTTGGTCATAGAAGGGGTGAAAGCAGGGTTTCTACAGTCTGAATATGCTTTAAGTCTCATATGTCTCATAATGGTTCATGTGTTAGAAGCATCACTCCCTGTCCGGCAGTTCCAAAAAGTGGTAGAACCATTAAGACATGAGGCCAAAAGGAAATTAGGTCCCTGGAGTCAAGGTGCTTGGAAGGCCTCGAGGAGTAAGTTCTTGCAAGAATGAGTTGCTATTAAAAAAATATATATGGATTTTCCCATTGTGGCTTCTTATCCAGCCTGTGTCCTCTCTTTTTCACACACATTCCCTTCATACACACAAGAATTTGCTATCCGCCCTGATGTCCTCACCAAAGTTAGGCATAAACCCACACAATGCCCTTACCTCGACAATTCTGAGCTGAGTCAACTTTGCCTTACATACTCCCCAGTCTCGGGTATTTTGCTATAGTAACAGAAAACAGACTAAAACAAGACCTGCAGGTAATGAACATTTCAAGGCCATAGCTGAGCCATTCTCAGCACAGCTGAGTAGGAGTCGATACTGTCGCCCTTAGTTCTATTATTTATGGAGCCTTTACGGTTATGCCATCAGGAGTTTGGTCCTTTAGTTCTGGTGAACACATCTAGTCTAAAACTTATTTAAAAATTGTTTCACACATAAAAAAGATTAAATGTTATAAATATAAAACCTAATAATGATCTCAAAATGAACACCCATATAGCATCACCCTCTCGCTTCAAACGCTTCCCCTCCATCTCAGCTGCTTTCTTGTTGATTATCAAACACCCCGACAAAAAGCAACTTAAGGGAGAAGGGGTTTTCTTCCTGGCTCATGTTTTGGATAGAGTCCATCATGGTGAGGAAGCTGGTCACATCACATGACAGCAAAAAAAACAGAGAACAATGCCAGGGTCATCTTTCTTCAACCTGGGACCTTTTTATTGAAATGGTGCGACCTGCATTCAGGTGGATCTTTCCACTTCAACTAACTTATTTAAGGAAATCCCTCAGAGAAAGGCCTTGGACTAACCTAATCTCTTACCCGGAATCCCTCCCCCAGGTGATTCCAGATCCTTCCAAGTTGACAGCTGAAAGCAGCCATCACCTTCTCCCTGTCCTTATAATGTCACTCATCAAAGGATTCCCCGAGCACATCCCACAAACACTGGGACTGGGCAGTTCTTTGGTACAGGGTGTCCAGTGTCCTGTAGACTTTTCTGAGAGTGCCCTATGCCCACTAGATTCCACTGACATTGTTCCCGAATGGGGACAACCAACAAGTTTCTTGGACATTGACAAATATTCCTTGAGGGCAGAGCAATCCCTGGTTCAGAACTACCATAGCATTTTAATGCCATGTGACCATACATCCTCTAGCAAAATCACTTAGCTCTTCCTGGTAGAAGGAATGCTTTATCAAACTATTTAAACTGTTACACAACCCCTAAGCACAGCCCTCCATAATAGCCTCCTAGGCAGGGTGACTATGTAATTTACCATCCATACTGGAGGCACAGATATTAATCAGGACTGACCCAAGGCAAGTCAGCATGATCAACCTACTTCTAAGAACCCTCTGCTGTGAGTGAGCATTATCCTTGCAGCCAGGCACAATTAGGGCTCTCTTCCCACTGGTTAATTGTATATGAAGTGACAGGAGACAATTAGAAGCGGTGTATCCCCCAAGGGCAAAGTAACACAGCCCCAAATAAATAGCTCAGGGTAAAGAGTCGCACAATAGACTACTCATTTGGCCCTGGGACTGAAGGGGGGTGCGCTCCCCAAATGATCTCTGAGACCAACTTAAATAATTTACATCACATTAGAATAAAAAATTGATTTAAAATAAATGCCTTCAAAGATCTGCCCATACATGCCGAACCAAGCATGGTCATCCCCGATAAGAGGAGTTTGGGTGTATGGTGGATATTTAATTCATGTGTGTACACTTTCCCCTCTCAGGGCTCCCCGAAAGCAGCAGCCTCATATCAATTTCAGTTGCTCTATACTTTGATTTCATAAGCCCTGATATTGACCATGTTCAGAGGCAGCTGGGTTTCCTTTATACACATGAAAAACTATATTGATAACCTATTTGCGGGACTACAGCTTAGCTCCACTCCTATTACACAAGGCATCAAAGAAAACAGGAGTCAGTTGTCTTCATCAGGCTCCTTGTAACTCTGCTGAAACACCCACCCCAGATCTTAGTGTACAGTTCTCTTTCCCTGCAACTGTATTCATGGGACAGGTCACATGGTCTGGGTAGTTAGTTCTCTACTCCAGAATTCATTTATTATAGGAGCATCCTCCAGAGAAGTCAACCAGACTGAGATTTTTTTTTTCCTGCAGACTTTACAAAGAAAGCTTTGCAGTTTGTTAGGCTAGAAGTTCAACATCGTGTGACTCCTTTTGTGAAGCGTATGGCTAGGGGTTTACGGTGGAAAGAGATAATACAGTATGGCAGGGAAGACAGGGAAGAGAGAGAGATTTGGTGGCCACCTCTCTCTGGAACTGACCCAGGTCCTATCTGAGTCATTACGCCACTGCCTTCCTTAGCTGTTGCCCCTATGACCAAAGTCCTTCTCCTCGATCTTTAAAAGCCCTGCTTTTCTGTCCTGTATCCTGGGTTCCTCTTTGAAAGGTAAGAAACCAGATCTTGAAGTTGTTTTTCATCTCTAAGCAAAGCACACCCCACCTGCTAATGTCATAACCAATACACAGGAAAAGACGTAGCGCTTTTGTGCTGTCTATGAAGTGTCCCGAATCCACTTCACAGAACAGTGCTGATAGATACACACCCTCCATAGCAGCGCACTTACACTTCTGACAGTAACTCACAGCGACATGACGTGTTACGCTGTAGCCCCAAATGTGTACATCTCTCCCACCCCCTAAATCTTACTCAAAGTTCCATAAAGCCACAGAACTTTTACCAACTTATCATGGAGCCACTCTCTTGTCATATAGTCTTTTGTTTGTTTGTTTGTTTTTTCGAGACAGGGTTTCTCTGTAACTTTGGAGTCCGTCCTAGAATTAGCTCTCGTAGACCAGGTTAGGCTCGAACTCACAGAGATCCGCCTGCCTCTGCTTCCCAAGTGCTGGGATTAAAGGTGTGCCCCGCCACCACCCGGCCTGTTATATAGTCTTTTAATACTGGTTGTGACCAGTAAATAAGAGCGTAAGGCCTTCATTTTGAAACACACTGTCCTGTGAGATAAGGTTTAGAAACTGAGTTCATAAGGAAGAATTTGTCTTTGTTTTTGTTTTTAGGACATTCTCATTTCAGGAAGGCAGTTTACAAAAGAAAGTTTGACCCCCAAATTACAAAGTTGGTTTTTATAAGAGAAAAAATGCCATCTTGGGACATCTTTATGATAGCCTAGGATCCATGTTAACTAGAAGAAAAGTGTGTGTGGGGGGGAGCCCTAAGGTTGTAGAAATGAATTTATTGCCAAAAAAAAGATTATCTAAAACAAAATAAAAATGTTAAGTGAGAGGAAGAGATAGAGAGAGAGAGACAGAGACAGAGAGACAGAGACAGAGAGAAAGGGAGAGGGAGGGAGGAAAGGGGGAAGGGCAGATGGAGGCAGAGAAAGCGATCATTTGTAGTATAAGCTTCAAGCCTTTGCTTACATGTGCAAAGATAATTGTGCAATTCTGAAAATTATCGCAGACTGGATATGACAGGCACTTTTAGCTGCCTTCCATGCTCCCTGTTTGTATTGTCAGTTAGCCAAAATTTCCTTTCTCTTCCCGCAAAGGCAATGCAAAGTGTTAATTAAATCTCTGCCACCAAATGGGCAACCAGGAGTCCCAAGTTTTCCTAGAAACAGAGACCAGAAGTGGCAAATACTTCTGAGACCAGGCAGCTCTTCTCACACCCTGCCCACAGTCTGGACTGGCTGTGAAGTTAGCCCTGCCCACATGTTGTAGGCTCAAATGTAATTCTGTACCTGCTACAATGGGCCCCTTAACTTTTCTGCAGCTAGACTAAAAACCTGTGAATCTGCAGAGTTATGACTGGGGCAAGCATTTACATGCCCTGAAAGCCTGACCTTCTGAAAAGTTGGCGGACAATGAAAGCCAAACTTCATTGTGAATGTGTTAGAGGTCGATTTCTTCATTGACCACCATTGTCTTACCCAAATATTTTCCATCCATGTTACCAAATACAAGCAAATAGACTGTTCGGTTAATACATGCACAATGTCCTGAAGAAATGACAAACCTTTTCTAATATAAGAAGCCCCATGTTTTTCTTGTTTCCTCTGGGAAATACATGTATCACTCTAATATTTTTGCGTATATATGCCTGTGGTTGTTTACAGATTAACCTGCTAGTGATTTTGTAACATTGAACTTGGGAACAAAAATACACAGAACTCTTGATTCTTCATCAACTCTTAAATACCAACTTATAGTTATGAAAAAGAAAAGACAAGGTGACTATTGCTGTTGGCTTGTTGGCTTGTTCTTCATAATCATTAAAAGAACGTTGACTGGGGTCCCTTCTAGTGACCCTGCTCTGCTAAGGAGCCGAAAATGAAATTAGCTGAGTTGCTAGTAGACTCGGTGGCACGGTCCTTAACCTCCCTCTAGGGTTTGCCATCTCGTGGGCTAGTCATGACGCCTGCAAAGGCCCTGCCAGGCTGCCTGACACAGAGCTGCCCCGTTCTTTTCAGCAGGCGGCTGCATATGACAGATCAAAGAGCGGCTTGAGGGGGTTAAGGAAGGCAGAGAGGCTTTCCTTCCCCTCCAGACACTGGCTTTGGAAGTTCCTCAAATCCACTCCCATTGGGACAAGAATCAGCATGTCAGGGATTGCCCTGTAATCTTTAACACATCCTCTGAGTTGGCTGCTACATTTCTGGGGCAAGCTCAGGCTAACCCTAAAGAATCACGCAACTTGCCTGAGACTGTGGCTGTCAGCACCGAGGCGTCTTTCTTCCTCAAGGGGCCACCTTGCAGTCGCGGCCCTCTGGGTACCGGCAAACACATCAAGTCAGCCCGCAAAGTTCAGAGGAGTTGGCTCTGGTATGTTTACAAGTCCTAGCAGATCTCAGGAATGTTCAGGATAATTATTACCGCACCCAGAAGCGCCCAGCCCAACCCTCTCACATCTGGAAGGAAGGAAACGGCCACACAAAGGAGAGAGAGAGAGAGAGAGAGAGAGAGAGAGAGAGAGAGAGAGAGAGAGAGAGAGAGAGAGAGAGAGAGAGAGAGAGAGAGAATTCTCAGACTCGGGAAGACTGGAGTCCAGCTCTACCCCTTTGTAAATGGGACTCAGCTCTAATCAGGAGCATCTTTAAGAGCGCCAAGCAAAGGAAGACTTTGGCTTCTAGCCCGAACGAAAGAGCACTTCTCAAATTAGGGCTGAATATGCCTTCCCGGGATGAAAATGAAAAGTGAAATACTCCAGAAAAATTGACAGGGAGCGGTTCACACGCACACAGCCTCTCCAATACAGTCTAGGCTGTGACATGCCTATTTACAAAGGGCAGGCAGCCCAAACCCTGGGTGTCCTCTGCTAAGGCCGGGGACCCCCTGCTCCTCCCAACGCCTTCGGAGGGCAATTCCGGGCAACAGGGTCTGGGATTCAAAGGTTCTCTCACTACCTCCCACCAGAGCAAAGAGCGCACATTCCTCGGTGGCGCGTTCTCAAATCCCACCAGCATCAAAGCTTTGAACCCGCCAAACTTCCTGTCACCACACCGCCAGAGCCACCAAAGAGCGGCGCCAAGTGCCTAGGAACTCCAGTCCAGGCTGCACCAGCCCGTGAGCCTTGGGGCGGGGCTTCCCGCTGTCAGGAGATTGGGGACCTTCTCTGCGGGTCCCCAACCTGCGCGCCGCTCGGGGGGCGCACTCCGAGCCCCTGAGGTGAATCTCGGCCTCCTTCTCCAGTGACAGCGCGCTCCGACATCCCCGGGACAGTCTCCCACCTACCTGCTCAGCCGCCTCCTCCCTCCGGCGCGCGCCGCTGTCGCCTTGCTACTTTATTGTCTGCGCTGCGCTCCGCGCGGGACCCGACGAACCCGCTCCACGCCAGTCCCGCAACTCCGCGGCGCGCGGCGCCTTCCCCCGCGGCGGCTGTCTTCTTCTCGGTCCTCCTCCTCTCCGCCCAGGCTTGGGCTCAGCGTCGGAGCCACGCAGCGCAACTCCGCGGCGGCTAGCCGAGCGGCCAGAGCCCGCAGCATCCCCCGGCCCGGCGTCCACACCAGGATCCCTACAGTCGGTGGATGAGCCCGGAGCCGCCTTCCGAGTGTCCGCGCGTCCCTCGGTCCAGCCTCTGGCCGCTGTCAGCCGGGTCTCTCCACCTCTCTCTCTGTGCTGCCCCCGCCCGTCGCCTCTCCGGGGGCCGGGGCGGCCCTGCCAATGAGGCTCGGCGGATGCGCTGTTCCGGCCCAGTCATTGTATCGGAAGGAGGAGGGGGAGCGGAGCAGGGAGGGGGCGCTCGGCCCCGCGGTTGCAGCTCGCCTGGCCGCCTGCGCGCGCACAGGCAGCGGGCACCCAGCTCAAGCAGGTCCTAGGTGCAGTTGGAGACCTCGCCTCTCTGCATCGCCCCTGACTTCAAAAAGCTGTGTGACTCTCAATTGAGCGTCCCGAATTTGGCATCCCAGAACCTTAGATAAACGGAGACGGTGGAAAATGCAAGGTGTCCCCAAGAACTTCAGTGGGGCTGGAGAAATGACTAGATCTGAGACTCTTGCAATCTGATGGCTCTGAACGAAGAAGAAAGGGAGAAGGTGCCTGATACTGTCCCACACTAGATATTTACAATATGACATTTATTCACTCTGATTCAGGGGTGCCGTGTTGCGCTTTGTTTGAAGGCTCAGAGAGGGTCCCTCCCAACAGCTAATAGTGACAGATCAGAGGTCTCAGTCTGATCTGGTGCTGAGCTTAATGCAGTCATTGGGAAGAAGGGAGACCAATCATTAAAGACCCCCTACTAAGATATTTTCTCTGTCTAATCCAAATGAGTCGACAAGTAGAACGCCAAAGTTGGAAAGTCTGGGCAGGAAGACAGCGTGTCCCAAAGCTCCTTACATGACCACCACCCTCATTTCTTTACATACTTGCTGTTAATTCATTTTTCAAAGTAAATCCATTGCAAAACTAATTATCGTCAACTACACAATTATATAGCTTTGCATTTTGTTGAGCAGTTATCATTTTTGAATATTTAATGTTTCTGTAATGCTGAGTTTTGACCCTTCCTCCTCTTTTCTTCCCTTCTCCCCTCCTCTCTTTTTTTTACTTCTTTCTTCTGTTCTTACTCTTCTGCCCATTTCTTTCTTCTCAGCAGTCCCACACGGGCTTTGAAGGGAATAGGACCTTGGTTTTCCTGGCCCTGAAGTGGCAAGGCTGCTGATGGGAACGGGAGCAAGCATGGAGGAATCAAGATCTGATGTGACAGACACTCAAGGCGGCTTGATGTGTGTTAGATATTATGCGTGCCTGGTGTAAGTTTTAATTAAATTTTCTTCTGGTGCTGAATGGACTGTTTGCTTTCCATTAAATAGGAAATACTGAAAGAACAGCTAACATTTGTTGAGTGGTAATTACTTGCCTTCTCAGACTTGAGCTGTGTAAGCAGATCACCTGACACCATCTTACTTCCTTCCCATCCCCCAACCCCAACCCCTACCCTTCACCCCTGGGAAGATAAAGAAGCCCCAAGCAACCAGGTCCACACCTGACTCATTCAGTGTCGCTGGGTTTATGGACCTCTGTTGAGGAGGACAGGAGGCCTAGAGGTCAGCTGACCAGTCTGAGAACAGGACCCCGGGTGGAGGTGGTACCTATCTGTAAACTTGCAAACCATTCCACAAAACTGTTCAATGGCTACACTTGTGCAAAAATAGTCCCTCCACAAACTAAGGTTCTGAGCCTTTGTTTTCTCCTACGTGGGGGATATTTTGCACATCGGGATGGTAGGACCTAGCTGGTGAAATTAGGTCACTAGGGGTGGGTCTTTGAAGGTAGTCTCCTGGATTGGTTCCCAATTCTGGGCTTCCTGGCCTATGCTGACGTGACTCCCGGTGAACGTGGCTATGCCTTCCCCCATGCCTTTCCCGCCACAACAGGACAGGCTCTCTGGAACTGTGAGCAAGGCGAATCTTCGCTCCTTTTTGTTTCTGCCAGGTGTTTGGTCAGAGTGAAGAAAAGTAAGGGTCTGTATATCCAGAGTCAAGAAAACCAAGGGTTATGTTAAATATTGATATAAAGACGTGTGTCTTTCGTTTGGACCAGTCACTTCTCTAGGAGATGCTGTCTTAAAACAAGGGAGGAAACAGAAGAGGAATGAAATCATTTAGGATGTATGATATTTGTTTTCAGATATACAAACAATGTGTAAATCTATGTGTCTAATTTAAATAGGGGCAGTGAGATAACAAAATAAGACAGCATCTAGATAACAGAAATAATATTTGTGTTACAAAAATATAGTAACACCTCTTGTAGTTTTTGTAAAATCAGTAAATACATAACTCCATGCTGGGAAGTATGCAAAAGCATTGCAAGGAATAAAATAAAAGATTTTTTTCTTCAGAAAGTTGTAATTTAATAGATAAGAGGCAAATGTTTGTGGTCAAAATGATAGCAATGAACATCAGGTACCCGGAATACAGAATTTCCAGGTAGAAAGTCAAGTCCCAACTAACAACTCGATTACACAAAACGAAACAGTTTTGCTGCAGCTTGTGCTAGAAATGTCTTGTCTTCCTTTTGAGCCCTGTAGTAGGTTTTTCACAGCATAAAGGAGTGTTTAGTATGTGTGATATGAGATTGAGCTAATGTGTTAATAAGGACATGGATATAAATATCCAAATTAGAACACCTCAAAAGTACTCATTTATTTGGATTAATGGTAGATACATGCTCTTTGGTTTTTTTTTTTAAAATTTATGTGTATTGGTATTTTGTTTGAATGTATATCTGTTTACTACTTTTGTGCATAGTGCTCACAGAGGCCAGAAGAAGGTATTAACTCCCCTGGAACTGGAGTTACAGACAGGTGTGAGTTGCCATGTGGGTGCTGAAAATTGAACAGAGGTCCTCTGGAAGGAGCAGCCAGTGCTCAGCCTCTGAGCCATCTCTCCAGCCTCTCATGTAGAGATATTTTTTGACACTGCAACAAAATATTTTTATGATAAAAATCGAAAGGTATCCACAAGTTCACTGCTCCAGATGAGAACCTTCAGCCTATATATACATCAGACTTTAAAAATACATGTGCAAATACGTATATTAATCAAATATTTTATGGATGGGCTGTGTCTTGTTCATACATACCAATTAAGCTTTTTTGATTTTCATTTTTTGTTTGCTTTATGTAAAATTTGAAAGGTAAGGTTACGAGAAGGTCATGCCATCCCTGCAGCGAGATTTTAATTTTAGCAAGTTCACACTTTCCAAAGATTTCCTGCTGATCACTCAAATTTGGGATAAAAGAACACTCTCATGTAACTAAAAGCTTGCAAGGTAGCAAGTGTTCTTTTATGTGTGTTGGGAATAACCATGCTTGGGCTCCCTGCATATATGGGAGGGCATTTAATCATGTACCCTAGGAAGCATCACTCCTATGAGTCCCATGCTAACCAAGGAGACAGAGGATGAGACAGAACACAGGGAGATGTGATGTGCTCAGGTCAGTCAGCTCTTAATTCAACTTGGTTGGCTCCTAGGTCCATGTGACTCGGCATGGTGGCCGGACTTGGGCACCATGCCTGCGGACCCCACCATTTGGGGCACTTCTGTTATTAGTGTAATGGCTTAAGCAACTCTCCACTGGTTTGGGGATTCTCAAGAGGACTTAAAAAAAATAAAATATTGGGTCAGGCTTGGTAGTGTGCAGCTGTAATGCTGTCCCTTGAGAAACATCATTCCAGGCCAGTCTGAGCTAGGGAGAAAGTTAGAGGCCAGCCTGAGCTACAGCGTAAAAATCTGTTTCAAAATTAAGATAGAACCATCATGATATTGGACACATCAAAAGCTGTTCTTGGAGCTACTCTGGTTCAAGGTCAGTTGCTGTGTTTTCTTTTTAAAACACTCTTTAGGTAGCAGCAACTGCTGAGGGGGCTCATGGCCAATGAAAGATGTACCGCAGAATCTACATAGGAATGGGAAAAAGACAAGATCTCCTATGTAAATTGGGAGCGTGGGGGTCACAGGAGAGAGTAGAAGGTGAGAGGGGAGGAAGGGAGGGAAATGGAGAAAAAGATATAGCTCAATGAAAACAATAAAAAATTATTTAGAAATGAATACACACATACACACACACATACACACACACACACACACACACTCTAGGCCATTTATCCTTCCTTAAGAGCACCATGACATTACGCATTTCTAAGCTAAGCTCTCTGCAGACTCTCCCTCCCAAAGACACGGATTGTACATTGTAACTGACAAAGAATAACCTGCTCCTTGCTGCCTCTGTGGGAGGTGTTCCTTGTCATAATGACTCCATCTTTCCATTAACCCCAGGGCCTTTTCACATACAGCAAGATGAGACCAAATTCCCTCTTTCCAATAAGATCTCCAATGCCGCTGTGTTTTTACACTCAAATATAGCATATAGATATTATTTCTAATTTTTGAGTCTGTGATTTGAAGAAACATAAAATACGTGTTTTAAGTGCATGAACTATGGTGCCCTGAAATTCAAACAGAATATGAAAACTTAAATAATGCTGTTTAAACCAGGGTGGATATTAGGTTCAATCATGGGAAATTGCCTTCGAGGGTCAAATCCTGGGAATTTCATACTGCTCAATCTACTGGGAATCTATGCAGCTTAGCTGTGAACATGAGCGTGAGCCGTGGGGCTGCTCCTGTCTCTTGCATCCACGCTACACAAGTAATAAAACCGAATGCGAACCTCACAGAAATGCACATATAACTGTCTTTTAAGGGCCTATCATGATGCCCTTCACATGTGAAAATGCTTTTTAATAATGCTCCTTTGCTACTTAACTGGTTGAAATGCCTTGGAGAGCAGCCAGTGCAGCAATCCAGCCCCTTACGGGCAAGCCCGAGAGCAGGGTGGAGAGCTGATGAAATGTTACATCGGCGTACGCAGGCAGCAGCATCTTTCCCTCCGAAGGGCAAGGACACTGCTCGAGACATAAGCAACCATCCTTTCCTTTGACCATTTTGCTGCCGTGTTACCTGATCCCAAAGATCCCCAACTGTACAGGGGGAGTTCTCAGTGACGTCACTAACAGGACTCATTGCCCTGGAGAGGCTGCGGGCTAGCGTTAGTTCTGGCCTGTGTAGTAAGGTTTTGTTGTTGTCATTCATTCTGGGGTTTTCTGTCTTGCTTTGTTTTGTTTTTCGCTAATGGTTAACACTTGGAGATGTTAACCTAAGCGTGTGGCTTGGTAGGCGTGCTCAAGTGTATTTGGAGGGAAGATTCCAGACCCAGACCCAGGCCGCCATTTGACACCATTCTATTTATTAGTTCTAAAAGGCAATGGTGTAAATTTTATTTTTAATTGAAAAATGATTGCAATATTTAGGCACACAAGATGATGTTATGATATATGACTGAATGTGCAAGGATCAAGCCAGGGAACTGAACGTATTTGGTTATAATTTCTATATAGTGAAATATTCAAAATCTTCCCTGACAGCACATTGCTATACATAGTACATGTTTGTTAGCCATATCCAATTACCTAAAATTCTATTTAATTGAAATTTAGCAGCTGGTGACCATCGTTACACTCTCTCGCACTAGGACATAAAGCTTCATTACATTCATTTGCTTACTTTGGCAGGGTGTGTGTGCACTGCCCCACATGCGTGGGGGTCAGAGGACAACTTATTGGAGTCATTTCTTTCCTTTAACCATATGGGTCCCTGGGATTGAACGCAGGTGATGAGGCTTGGCAACAGCTCGTTGATCCACTAAGCCCCTATGGCACCCAACATGAGCTTGTCTATTTTCAACTTCTGATTATTGCTGGGCTTGAAACTTGGGACTCTGCAGACATTTTGCAAATGCCTAACCACTGAGCCCGGCTTCGGCCCTCAGTGTATGTAGATTCCACATAGGAGCGAGGTCAGAGGGTAGTTTTCCTTGGGATCCCAAGTTGTTGATAAGGCTAGTTCCACTTCATCTACTGGGTCTTCCATAACAATCCTTGCTCTTGTAGATGGCAGAAGGATAAAAAGGAAGGTCTAAGATGGGGTGGCATGTGTGTAGTAAAGAGTCTAATGTTCTTCTGGAATATTGAACTAGTTTTCCACAAACATGTCATAATCTCTTTTTCTGTTTCTGGGGGTATTTCCTTTTAAAAATTGCTGTTTTCTTTAAACAACAACAACAAAAAAAAAACAAAGCGGAAGTTCTACCAACTTGGTTGTTGTTGTTTCATATGACTATATCAACTGTATTATTTTACATACATAAGATGATTCATGTAAACAATATGCGTGGTAATGTAAAAAAGAAAAGGAGGGCGTGTTCTTTAAAAGTTTCATTAACTTCATGTAGTTTTATTGCAACTTTTGGCCTGGGCAGAAGAGATCTTCCAGTCTCTGCCTGACTTTGATACATCTTCTTTTAGGTCTGTTTCGTTTGAGAGGCCTGACTAACACCAATACCATTTCTCTGATAAAACGTGAAGGATTTGGGAGAACTTCATGTCCAAGGGCGACTAAGCCAGATGCTTAGGACTTGGCAAAAAGAAAAAAAAATCAATGGGAGCCCAGATGTTGTGATAGAATTAGAAGCATTGCACTAGAGACTCACGTGTTTGAAAACTTACTGGGTCCCCAGGAGATGGCCCTGTGTTGGAAAGTTGTGGAACCTTTAGTAAGTAAAGTGTCAATGAAGGAAGTGGGTCCCTGGGAGGCCTGGAGAGATTGCATAGTCTAGTCCCACTTCTTGTCTACTCTGTGCTTCCTGACAGTGGACTCAATGTGGCCAACAGCAGCCTGTCCCTGCCACCACGCCTCCTTTGCCACTGTGGACTGCATCTCCCCAAAGAGCAAGCAGAGGAAAACCATTCCCATGTCAAGCTGTTTCCTGTCTCCTATGTTGTCACAATAAGAAAAGAGACGACTGAACCAAGAGGACCAGGATGAGAATGAGGAGACCACCACAAAATGGGAAACATTCATTCTGTCCACAGGGTCCCCTGCTACCTAGGTAACCAGCCCCATTCCAATATTAAAACAGTAGCAGTCCATATTTGGAATTTTCTTTTTTTATTGATTTTTATTGAGTTTTACGTTTATCTCTGCTCCCTCTCTGCCTCTCCCCTCCCTTTCAACCCTCTCCCAAAGTCCCCATACTCCCAATTTACTCAGGAGATCTTGTCTTTTTCTACTTTGCATGTGGATTAGATCCATGTATGTCTCTTTCAGGGTCCTCATTGTTGTCTAGGTTCTCTGGGACTTGATTTGTAGGCTGGTTTTCCTTGATTTATGTTTAAAACCCACTTATGAGTGAATATATATGATAATTGTCTCTCTGAGTCTGGATTACCTCACTCAAAATGATGTTCTCTAGCTCCATCCATTTGCCTGCAAAATTCAAGATGTCATTATTTTTTTCTGCTGTGTAGTACTCCATTGTGTAAATGTACCACATTTTCCTTATCCATTCTTTGGCCAAGGGGCATTTAGGTTGTTTCCAGGTTCTGGCTATGACAAACAATGCTGTTATGAACATAGTTGAGCACATGTCCTTGTAGCATGATTGAGCATTCTTTGGATATGACCCAAAAGTGGTATTGCTGGGTCTTGAGGAAAGTTGTTTCCTAATTTTCTGAGAAATTGCCACACTGATATCCAAAGGGGCTGTACCAGCTTGCATTCCTACCAACAATGCAGAAGTTGCACAACATCTCCAGCATAAGTTGTCATCAGTGTTTTTGATCTTGGCCATTCTTACAGGTGTAAGATGGAATCTCAGAGTTCTTGATTAGCATTTCTCTGATTACTAAGGATGTTGAGCATTTTTTCATCCATTTTAGATCCCTCTGTTGAGAGTTCTCTGTTTAGTTCTGTACTCTGTTTTTTACTGGGTTATTTGTTCTTTTGATGACCAATTTCTTGAGTTCTTTGAATATTTTGGAAATCAGACCTCTGTCTGATGTGGGGTTGGTGAAGATCTTTTCCCATTCTGCAGGCTGTCATTTTGTATTGCTGACTGTGTCCTTTGTTCAACAGAAGCTTTTCAGTTTCAGGAGGTCCCGTTTATTAACTGTTTCTCTCAGTGTCTGTGCTACTGGCATTATATTTAGGAAGTGGTCTTCTGTGCCAATGTGTTCAAGTGTACTTCCCACTTTCTCTTCTATAAGGTTCAGTGTGTCTGGCTTTATGTTGAGGTCTTTGATCCATTGGACTTGAGTTTTGTGCATGGTGATAGATATGGATCTATTTTCATGCTTCTACATGTTGATATCCAGTTATGCAGCACCATTTGTTAAATATGCTTTCTTTTTTCCATTTTATATTTTTTCCTTTTTTGTCAAAAATCAGGCGTTTGAAACTGTGTGGATTAGTATCCGGGTCTTCGATTCAGTTCCATTGGTCCTCCTGTCTGTTTTTATGCCAATACCAGGCTGCTTTCAGTACTGTAGGTCTGTAGTAGAGTTTGAAGTAAGGGGTTGTGATGCTTCCAGAAGTTCTTTTATTGTACAGGATTGTTTTGGCTATCCTGGATTTTTTGCTTTATCATAGGAAGTTGAGTACCATTCTTTCGAGGTCTGTGAAGAATTCTGAAGGGCATTGCAATGAATCTATAAATTTCTTTTGGTAATATTGCTATTTTTACTATGTTAATTCTACCTACCAAAGAGCATGGGTGATCTTTCCATTTTCTGGTGTCTTCTTCAATTTCTTTCTTCAAAGATTTAAAATTCTTGTCATTCAAGTCTTCCACTTGTTTTGTTAGTGTTACTCTGTGATATTTTATGCTGTTTATGGATATTGTAAAAGGTGATATTTCTCTGATTTCTTTCTCAGCCCATTTATCATTTGTGTACAGGAGGGCTAATGATTTTTTGTTTGTTTGTTTGTTTGTTTTTTCCGAGACAGGGTTTCTCTGTGGTTTTGGAGCCTGTCCTGGAACTAGCTCTTGTAGACCAGGCTGGTCTCAAACTCACAAAGATCCACCTGCCTCTACCTCTCAAGTGCTGGGATTAAAGGCGTGCGCCACCACCGCCCGGCTACATTACTGAAATTGTTTATGAGTTGTAGAAGTTCCTTGGTAGAATTTTTGGGGTCACTTATGTAAACTATCATATCATCAGCAAATAGTGAGAGTTTGACTTCTTCTTTTCCGATTTTTATCCCCTTGATCTCCTTTTGTTGTTTTATTGCTCTGGTGAGGACCTCAAGAACTATATTAAATAGATATGGAGAGAGTGGACAACCTTGTCTTGTTCCTGATTTCACTGGGATTGTTGGGAGTTTCTTTCCATTTAGTTGATGTTGGCTGTTGGCTTGCTGTATATTGCCTTTATTATGTTTAGGTATGTTCCTTATATCCCTTCTCATGGGGGATAAAGGTCATCCCAAGACCTTTATCATGAAGGGATATTATATTTTGTTGAAGTCTTTTTCAGCATTTAATGAGATGATCATGTGGTTTTTGTATTCAGTTTGTTTATATGGTGGATTATGTTGACAGATTTTCATATATTGAACCATTCCTGCTTCTCTGGGATGAAGCCAACTTGATCATGGTGGATAATAGTTCTGATGTGTTCTTGGATCCGATTTGCCAGTATTTTATTTAGTATTTTTACATCGATGCTCATGAGTGAGATTGGCCTGTAATTCTATTTCTGAGTAATGTCTTTCTGTGGTTTGGGTATCAGTTTCTATTGTGTAGAATAATTTGAGGAGTATTGGTATTAGTTCTTCTTTGAAAGTCTTATAGAATTCTGAGCTGAAACCATCTGGTCCTGAGCTTTCTTTGGTTGGAAGACTTTTGATGACTGTTTCTATTTCTTCAGAAGTTATAGGTCTGTTTAATCTGCTTATCTGGTCTTGATTTAATTTTGGGAAGTGACATTTATCCAGAAAGTTGTCCATTTCCCTTAAGGTTTGTGTGTGTGTGTGTGTGTGTGTGTGTGTGTGTGTGTAGTACAGGTTTTCGAAATATGGCCTAATGATTCTCTGTATTTCCTCCATATCTGTTGTTATGTCCCCCTTTTCATTTCTGATTTTGTTAATTTGTTAATTGTTATTCTCTCTGCCTTTTGGCTAGTTTGGATAAAGGTTTGCCTATTTTGCTGATTTTCTCAAAGAACAAACTCTTTGTCTCATTGATTCTTTGTATTGTTTTCTTTGTTTCTATTTTGTTGATTTCAATTTGATTATTTCCTGCTGTCTAGTTCTCTTGGGTGAGTTTGCTTCTTTTTGTTGTAAAGTTTTCAAATGTTCTGTTAATTCACTAGTGTGGGATTTTTCTAGCTTCTTTATGTAGGCATTTAGTGCTATGAACTTTCTTCTTAACACTACTTTCATTGTGTCCCATAAATTTAGGTATTTTGTGTGTTCATTTTCATTTGAATTTTAGGAAGTCTTTAATTTCTCCCTTTATTGCTTCCTTGACCAGTTGATGATTCAGATGAGCATTGTTTAATTTCCACATGTTTGTGGCTTTTCTGGATTTAATATTGCTGTTAAATTCTACCTAGATTTAAGCCATGGTGATCTGATAAGATACATGGGGTTATTCCAATGTTGTTTTTGTATCTGTTGAGGTTTGTTTTGTTACCCAGTATGCGGTCAATTTTTGAGAAGGTTTTATGAGGTGCTGAGAAGAATGTATATTCTTTTCTGTTTGGATGGAATATTCTATAGATGTTTGTTAAGTCCATTTGAGTTATAACATCTGTTAGTTGCCTTATTTCTCTGTTCATTTTTTTGTCTGACTGACCTGTCCAGTGGTGACAGTGGAGTGTTGAAGTCTCCCACTACTAGTGTGTGACATTTAATGTATGATTTAAACTTTAGAAGTATTTCTTTTACATATGAGGATGCCCTTGTATTTGGGGCGTAGATATTCAGTATTGAGATTTCCTTTTGAGAAATTTTTCCTGTGACTAATATGAAATGTCCTTCTTTGTCTCTTTTGATTGATTTTAGTTTGAAGTCTATTTTGTTAGATATTAGCATAGCTACACCAGCTTGTTTCTTAGGTCCATTTGATTGGGAATTTTTTCCCAACCCTTTACTCTGAGACGATATCTGTCTTTGAGGTTGAGGTGTTTCTTGTATGCAGCAGAAGGATGGATTCTGTTTTTGTATCCAATCTGTTAGACCATTTTTTATAGCTGCGTTGAGTCCATTTATATTAAGGGATATTAATAACCAGTGATTGCTATCCCCTGTTAATTTAGTTTTCGTTGTTGGTGATGTTAATATGTGTGTTTTCCTCTTCTTTGGGATTTGCTGCTGTGAGATCACCAATTGTCTGTTTTTGTTGATATATCCGACTTTCTTGGGTTGGAGTTTTCCTTCTAGTATTATGTATAGCGCTGGGTTTGTGGCTAGGTATTGGTTAAATCTGGTTTTATTATAGAATATCTTGTTTTGTCCTTTTATGGTAATTCAAAGTTTTGCTGGGTATAGTAGTCTAGGCTGGCATCCATGGTCTCTTATGTCTGCATAATGCTTGACTATGACCTTCTGGCTTTCATTGTCTCCAATGAGAAGTCAGGTATAATTCCGATAGGTCTACCTTTATATGTTACTTGGCCTTTTTCCTTTGCAGCTCTTAATATTCTTTCTTTATTCTATATGTTTAGTGTTTTGATTATTATGTGGAAAGGGGACTTTTTTTTTTATCCAGTCTGTTTGGTGTTCTGTATGCTTCTTGTATTTTCATAGGCATATCTTTCTTTAGATTGGGAAATTTTTCTTGTATAATTTTGTTAAATATATTTTCTGTGCTTTTGAGTTGAACTTCTCTTCTATACCTATTATTCTTAGATTTGGTCTTTTCATGGTGTCCCATATTTCCTGAATATTTTATGTTAAGCTTTTGTTAGATTTAATGTTTTCTTTGACTGATGAGTCTATTGTATCTTCAACACTTGAGATTCTCTCTTCCATCTCTTGTATTCTGCTGTTTATATTTGCATTTGTGGTTCCTGATTGTTTTCTCATGATTTCTATTTCTATAATTCCTTCAGCTTGTGTTTTCTTTATTGTCTCTACTTCAGTTTTCAAGTCTTGAATAGTTTCTTTCACATGTTTGATTGCTTTTTCTTTGTTTTCCTTAAGGAATTTGCTGATGTCTTCCAATTTTTGTTTGTCGTTTCCTCCATTTCTTTGAGGGAATTTCTCATTTCCTTTTTAAGAGTCTCAAACATTCTCCTTGAAGTTATTTTTTAGGTCATTTTCTTCTGCTTCATCTATATTTGGCTGTTCAAGTCTTATTGTTGTAGAGTCTATAGATTTTACTGGTATCGTGTTGTTCTTTGTGGTGTTGCGTGCTTTCTTACCTTGCCTACTCATCTTTTTTTCTAATTGGTATGGTCGGGTCTGTCTGTGACTCTGGTGATTAATCTTCTAGGTGTCAGTAGAGCCAAAGCTCAGATGGTTGTTCCTCATGGTACAGTCAGTGCCATGGTTCTAGTTATCCTGTTGGTCACTCTGAGTTCCTGGAGGTTACTCAGTGATCCCTGGGTTTGCTCTGCTTCCGTGGAGTTTGCTGTCTCAGGCAAGTTCTGGTCTAGGTTGCCAGCTCAGACCTGTTTTTGTAAATGTCCCTGGTCCAGATCTGCTCCTGCAGAGGTCCTTGGCTTGGGGTTGGTCCTGCCAGGGTCTCTGGCTCTGATCTTCTCCCTCAGAGGTTCCAGACTCGGATGTGCCCAGACCCGCAGAGGACCTGACTCAGGCCTACTCCCTCAGAGGTCCCAGACTCATGCCCAGACCTATAGGGGTCCTGGCTCAGGTCTACTTCCTCAAAGGTCCCAGATTCATGCCTGGACCTGCAGCGGTCTCTGGCTCTGGCCCACTTGCTCAGTAGTTGCTCCCCTGTACCTGCTCTTGTGGAGTTTGCTGTCTCAAGTCTGCTGCAGCCCAGGTGGCTGGCTCCACCTGCCTCCATAAATGTTCCTGGTCTGGATCACCCATTCCAGCTGAGGTCACTGGCTCAGTCCCGCTCTGGTGGAGCTCATTGCCTCAGGCCTGTTCTGTCGTAGGTCACTGGTCCAGTCCTGCTTCAGCAAATGTCTCTTGTCTGGATCTGCTCCTGCTCCCGTGGAGTTCATCATCCCAGGCCTGCTCAGGCCCAGATCGCTGGCTCAGTCCTGCTTCTGTGGAGTCACTGCTCCTGGGATTTTACTTTTTAATATCTCTGATTATTAAATGCTAGCAATTAATTTGAAGTCATTCAAAAATAATTAGTCAAGCAAAAGGTATCTGTGGTACTGATAGGATTCAGAAGACCACAGGTGGACCACTGACCTCTTTCAAGTTATTCCTTTTGAAAATTGGGCAAGTGAGGCTCAGAAGATGGAGATAATTTGCTGAAAAAAATAAAATAATATCACAGAAAACTGAAGCATGGCTGCTTGGCTACTAGCCTAACATCTGCTTCTGTTTTCTTGCTAAGATTTAAGTGATATTCCCAATTACATGATTTCAAACATTGCACATTGTTAAAAATATGACAATATTAATTGGCTTTGAAGCATGCAATTTACAACGAATGGCATTTTAGTCATATGATACCTATTCTAAATCATTTCTAATGTTGATAAGGCTAGTTCCACTTCTATTCATGGACTTTCAAGAACTTTCTACAGTTCTACCTTCCTACATTTCCTCTTACTTGCTGAATGTGGCCAACTTTAGAGAAAAGTAAAATATTTAAGAGGTAGCATGTCAACTACTGTACTAGGTATAAAAAGTAGATGGCAGCAAAAGAGTAATGCACTGTAAATCAGCAATGATAAAAGACGAACACACCATGAGTCAGCAATGGTAAAAGAGGAGCACACCATGAGTCAGTTATGGTAAAAGAGGAACACACCATGAGTCAGCAATGGTGACTCAACCATGTGCAGAGCCTTGCAGGTCCTTTGCTTGCACTGCCAAAGCAAACAAAGCACACAGTTAACTTGTCAGAACCCAATACTCTCCAGAGAAAGAGTGGAGATCATTTTTCTAGGAGTTTTCGAAACTGGAAATTTCCACGATATATCTAAGGTTACTTCATTTTTTTTCTTTATTTTTCTATAGGAAGCACACACAACTAACTACCATTCAGGACTGACTTCTATTCTTTGTTTTTAGTCAAAGCAAAACATCAGAGAGAGCCGAAGTTCCCTTAGTCTCCTATTTCCAGTATTATTCTTTTCAACTTTACGCAAGTAATCAGTAGCCTAAATTTGTCTGAATCTACCCAGTATTGTGTGTATGTGTGTATGCATCCATGAATAGTTCATAGTATAGCAATCTGTAGCTTAAAAATGCATGTTTGTATTAGTCCATCTATAAGGTACCTTAGCCTGCATGTTTCATGTAACAATAACCTTATAAAGATTTATCCAAGGTGGTGGCTATGAATCTAGTTTAATTTTTAACCACTCAGCTACATTCTATACTTTATTTGTTCATTTCAGTTGATCATTTTCAAAGTTCAATTATTTTATTTCAAAACATTTAAACAAGGAGCTAATTTTGCTAAAAGCATTGATAATAAGTTTTAAGCTGGTAATATTTCTTATTATCCAGGGCCAAGATAGAGAACATTTTCTACTTTCTTCTCAGTCCAGGATTCTTCATCTTTCTGGCATTGCATGGGATCTACTGAAAAATTTTGATATGGAAAATTGTTTTAAATGACATATTTCATAAGGGAGGGCTAAATGGTCTTTCCTTGAGATTCCTCAAATGGACAAAGATTGGGGAAAAAGTGGTGAATATACACAATAGACTTTCATTCAGTCATAAATAAAACAAAATTATGTCATTTGTAGAAAAATGAATGAAACTGGAAATGATTTTGTAAATCAAGTCAGTCTCTGAAAGAAAGTGTGATTTTTTTTTAAATTTTGGATACTATATTTTGTATAGATAAATAAAATTGTATATATCCAAGGCATCAAAGTAGAAGCTAACCTAGGAAAATGAAGAGAACTACAGAGAGGTGAAATGGGGGTGGGGCATAGGAGACTAGGCTCTAAGTACATTATATGATTATATTAAAATGTCTTCATGAAACCCAGTACCGTGCACAGATGATACCAACTAAAGCTTTTTCTGTGTGGTGTGGAAAGTAGCCATTGACTTTTTGCAATTGTGCCTCTCAACAACACTCTTTGAAGGGATTGGCATCTTGTGGTTTTAAATTAAAGTAAATCCAACCATTAAATAATGAAGCATGTGTCAATTGTCTGTGGCTGTGACAAGCTGCCAGAAACAGGAACAAGGACAATTGAGAAAGGCATGAAGCACTCTCTTCTACAGTCTTGAAAACCTTTGAGGCCTTCAACACTCGTGAGATTCAGTTCCTTTGTTTGTGGACCCAACATGTCCAGCTTCAGATTCTCTAGTAGCCATGACCTCCGAGTCCTCTGAATTATCGGCATGGGTGTGAAGAGCCTGAATTTAGAAACTGCTTTTATTTGAATAAAAATAAATACAGGGAGAGTGTTTTGCTAAATATTGTATGTCACGGGAAGCGACCCTTTTATTAGAAAGCACAGACCCTGGATACATTTCTACGTTATTTCTTTTTGAATGATCTTGTCAATTGCCTAACTCATTATAAAACAATCTTGCAGATGCTGTTAACAGGAATTTCGGGTTGTTTATCTTATGGGTACATTTGATCTCCATGCAAATGGGTATAGATTTATAGCCCATGACATTTTAAGAGTTTTTTCTTTTAGCCATAAGACATAGCCAATGAATGCTTTTTTCCAGAGTGCTCAGTCTACATGATTGCCAATGTACTGTCCTGGAAATGATAACAATGTTTGCTGTTAGTGGTGAAGTAGGTGCTGGTCCTCTTGGATCTAAATGGATCCAAGAAATGGATGTCATTCAAGTAGCTGCTCAGCCGTTATATAATTCTGCATTTTAGTTGTTAATGCTATGGTGAGGATTCCACATGAATGCAAAGATTTGGGCCTGAGGATTATTAAATTCTTTCCTAAGGTAGCTTTTGTAAACAGGACCATGGCTTTCCCTACCTGGCATTCAGTTCTAGGCTCTTGGCATGGGGTATCTCTTTCTCTTTATTCCAGGACCAACAAAATGGTCAACTCTTCAGAGAATAAATTTCCATGCTTACCCTAGGGGAACAAAACCCTACATTCTCTGCCTTGTTTGTTTATCTGGTTTTAATTGTGTTTCCTTAGTAAAGGGGGCAGCTTCAAAGCATGTGGGGGTTTTTGTTGTTGTTGTTGTTGTTTGGTTTTGTTGGTTTGGTTAGGTTTGGTTCATTTACTTACTGCTGCAACATTGTAACTTGTAGGGACTTACTAGGTTCTTCTTCAGATAATGAATGAATATCTGTCTTTGCTGAGTCATTGGGGCTTAAGCACAGATCACAGCTCTGGAGAAATCTTTCTTAAGGATTCAGGCCCCATCAAGTCATCTGATCATATGCTCACGCGATGCTATGACCTCTATCCGCTCGGCACTGTCCTGGGTATGATTTTCATTGAACTTTTGCATTTGGCAATTTCTACAGACATTTTTGGGGCCATTTGAGGAGAAGGGGTGCAGATGTTCCTGTTATCACCTAGTAGAGCTCAAAGGTTCCGGGTACATGCAGTGATGCAGCACATGCAATGATACAGCAATGCAACCATGCAGAGAGGAGTCACTCAATGAAAAGATTTATCTATCTCAAAATAACAACAGTGCTACTATGGTCTTATCCTGAAGAGTTGAGAATTTTGCATCCATCTGTGTAATTCTTTGCTTAATGTTTGTTTCCTGTCACTCAGCTATAAACTATGTAATGACTAGGACCTGATGTTTGAAGGTCTTGAACAATTACAACCACCAGGCAGCTCACTTAGCTGTTGGCCTTGCCAGTTCCCAAATCAAGCAGATGAGTTCTATAGACGTCCCCCTCAGCAGGAACAAAACAAATGGGTATTTAACTGTTTAGCCATGCATAATAGAATTCAAGAAGCTCATTCCCAAATGCAAAAGGCCAAGCATGACAGATCATGCAAGTATTCAGATACACAATGGTCCATCGCAGGAGCGCAGAAAGAATTTCACAGCGGCCTCAGAGCAAGCAAGGGATGCCACATCTGTGACTTTTGGTGTCAATGGTGTATTAACAGTGTGTGTTTCCCATCCATTTGAGAGAGCAGAATTCAACCAGAAAGGAGATGTTTCTGTCCACTAGGCGAAGCAAAGGCAGAGAATGATTACGCACTGGTCAAAAGAACCCGTTGTTAGACCTTGGTGACTATGTGACAATTATGACAAGGAACAAACCTGCCCCCCTTTGAATTGTTGGTAGCAAAGAGGATGACCTAATTTATTCATTACACTACTCAATGGATCAAAATTATATAAGGCATGAAAATTTGTCCTTCAGAGTCTCGTCTCAAAGTTTTAAGAAATCAAGGATTCTGCTGACTCCTGTTAGGATGCATTTATGAATGTGAAGCATATTCCCTGAGGAGTGAAGAGCCATGGGCATGGGACAGCACGAACTTCTTTATAGGTGGTGCTTGTCATTCGTACCTGTCAGGGGGAGACTGTGATCCCAGTCTGAGTTTAACTTTTAAAAAGATTTGGATTCAGCCTTTGAAGTTACCCACAAAGTTTTCCTAACTGGCTTCCTCTGGGAATTCCAAGGACTTACCCTCTTTGTCTTTCTTCCCAGTGCAAATCATTCCAAGTGAGAAACCATTAGGACACAGATGGTAAAGCCTATTTATTCTCATCTGATTTGTATTTTAATCTCTTCTAGTTTCCAAGGACTGAAACATACGCTTCTGACCTGTTGTGGTTGTTTTGTTTTGTCAGTCAAAACAAGTTGACCCCCATGTGTGAGAGAAAATCAGTTTAATTAGCTCAGCAGTTAGATCGTTTTTCTAGTTCAAAATATTTTTTAAAAAAAAAACAGCATAAATCCTGGCACACATTTTAAAACATTCTTCTTAAGTACATGAGCTTCCTAGTTAAGACCTCTTACATGAAGGGAGAAGGCTGCAAAAGCACACAGTGTGGTCTTGAAATAGACTTCAACTAATCACTTAGGGGCCAAATTCTAGAGGGTTCGATTAATAATTCCACGACCCGGGAGACATGCTTGAACCTTTATAATGACGCTCATAGGGCAGAGATAAGAATCTTTGCTCCCCAACTCTTGGACTTCAGACCCCTGGGCACAGTTCTCCTATGTGCCCTTTGGGTCATCATCAGCTCCTATTCAGGAGTGATTGCTTCCCCATGAAACATTTGACCGTGTCTGGAGATACTTTTGGTTGCACAACTGTTCCAAGCAGGGATGTATTGCAGAAATTTGGGCAGTGGGAGATAGTCTTCTAGCCATTCTCGAGTGCATGTGACAGATCTCTGATAACTCAACCCAAAAGGCCCAAATTGCCATGATTGAGGAATTTATGATGTGTGTGTGTACAAACATGTGTGTGCATGCTTGTGAAAGCAATAGGGCAACCTCAATTGCCATCCCTTAGGAATGTTGTCTACATCCACTTTTTTGGGGGGGACACTGTCTCTCATTGGCCTTAGAGCATATATGTCAGGCTAAACTGGCTGGCCTGTGATGTGACCCAAGGCATCCACTTATCTCTGCCTCCTTAGTGCAGGGATTATGATCACACACAAACAAGTTGGACTTTTTTATATAGCTCCTAGGAATCAAATTCAGGTCTTCGTGCTTGCCTTAGTGAACACTTTTCTAACTTAGCCCTCAACCCTAGACCCAAACTCAGGTCTGTTTCTTTTATCACCAACCTCAACTGACTCAAATCTGTACTTGCCTGACAGTTTTTAAGCGAATATTTTAAAAATCAGATGCGACTTTACTTATCTTTCAGGGAGGTTAAAATATTAATGGGGAAATAAATTATTTCTCAACTAAATCTCCAGGCACTAAGATTCAATCATTAACCTCTCAAAAGAAGTTCTTTATTTTGGTCCTATGAAAAATGTGCAATTATAGCTCTTCAAAGTTCCACCGGAAGCCTTATCATGAAGGAATTCCTGAGTTGGAACCTTCTCTGAGACTTCAGAGAAAAAGGCTATTGATGTCCTATTGACTTTTCTTATTTCTTCATGGTCTATATTTGTGCTGTGATTTTATTCTAAAAGTGATAGAACAAGTAGGTGGTGCCATATGGCATCACTGGGGTGTTCAACATTCTTAGAGCTATGCTGGCCCAATGAGACTGTAACATGAGGCAGCTTGCTGGGCAGTGGATGTGATTAAAATGTTCTAGCCTCAACTACAAAGACTCCCCTGTTGATTTTCTTAAGCTGAATTCTTCCAGACAGAGATCCAGAGCCTAGAATTAGGTTCTCTCAGGAGAAGCTGCTGAGAGACGAGGGCAGTGAGTGGGTCAGGGAAAAGAATGGAATTAGATGTGGGAGCCACTTCAGGTCCAGTCCCACCCCCGGCCTTAGTTCTGCAGGTATCTTCAGAGGGAGGCTGTACCCCAGACTTCTTCCTGTCGTGAGCTTCCTGCATAATCTATGGAAGTTTCCAGGCACTTTGGCATTGCCATTCAGGAAAAGGGCTGTAGTTTCTGAATGAGAGCTGTCTTCTGAAGAAGGATGGTCTCACGTAAGAAAGTTGGCAGTAGAGCTGCAGACACTGATGGCAACAAGAATCTGGGGACCCTTGTGTCTCCTGTGACTTTATAGTCCAGAAGTGTGACCATGCGGTTGAAAGACTCCTTCATTCCAGCATTCATTCACTCAGCAAACAATGATTGGTTTCCACCATGTGCCATGAACTGTGCTGTGCATCACCTGAAAGGGGATGGACACGCGACATGTGTGTTCAGCAAACAAGACCTTGCACACGGTGCTGAAATGAAGTTCCCTCCAGGGGGATACCTCATCAGCCCTCAAGAATCCTCCCTGAGTGGATAACACTGAGTTGGGGAGAAGACAGCTAAGAATGAGTTACGCTAGGGGCAGAATCTAGAGTTAAGGGCTGGACAACAGAGCCCTAATGAGTGCCCTGCACAGAAAGACCAATATGAATGATAACCCAGAAGGGATGGAAACTGAAATCAGTGGAATGATTAGAGGCTAACTAGTAACATGCATTCAAACTGAGGGTCCACAATTCAGCATTTATAGGGCTCTCTCTTCCCTCTTCAAATATTGCCATACTACTTCCTGGGACACTTTTTTCCCCCAAATTTATCCCACTATCTTTATCTACAAGAATCAGCAACTCTTGCTTGCGGGGTTAGAGGACTGAAGACAGCCAAGAACTGTAGATTTCCCCATCACTCTGCGCTACTGCCAGAGATGACATATCTCAGTAGAAATGAGATGAACACATCCAGCCTTCATGATCACTCCCCACTTCCCAGCTGAGCGTATCTATGGTCACCCAGCACAGAGGTGGGGTTCTAAAGAGCTCTTTGCGAGGGCCTGCTATTGACCCTCAGTTTTGGGGTCTCTGGAGAAGATTAGGAGCCAGTTAGGCACTTGAGGACACAGAGGAACTGAGGACATTGACTTTGTACCAAGTTGTATAGGAATGCTTCATTATTTTAAAAACTGGAACTGTCCCCCAAGTGTCTGCCAGCTAAACGTCACGTGAATGAAAGGGAGATGGGTATAAGATGTTTTATAAAGTGCCAAATCATGTAGTCATTTTGGTTCCCTGATTTGGATCAAGATCTGGATATGCAGTACATTTTCTTTTTCTCTCTACTACAGAAGGAATAACAAGCTTATAACAATGGAATAACACAATCATGTTGCATACACAGTAGCCTGCAGATGTACCCAAAGCACAAACATATAACATAAATATTGCAAGGCAAGCTGCAGGGGATGGGGGAAATGAGGCAAAGTGGAGCCCAGCCTTTGACCTACTAGGAGTTCATCTCAGCTACAGCAATGAGACTGTGTAGAAACACAGACTGAGGCTTGCCAATTTTTTTTTTTTTACTTTTCAGAAGCCAGAAATTCCAATTTTAAAATGATAGCCTCAGATTTATGTGGTGGCAGCCAATCCAAAAATCAATGTTAACCTTGTATGAACCAAACAGAATGTATCTGTGAACTAGATTTGGTCTTTGGGCTACCAGTTTCCAAAGCTGTTTCTCTGTTTCCAAAGAGGCTGGTTCATACCTGTCTTGCTGCCTTTCTTTCTTTCCCAAAGCCTTGGCTGGTATGGGAGGTCCTTCTATCGATGTGCTGCTTTCATTGGTTAATGAATCAAGAAACTGCCCTGGCCTGTTGATGGGACAGAACGTAGGTAGACAGAGAAGATGGAACCGAATTCTGGGAGAAAGAAGGCAGAGCCAGAGAGACATCATGGATCTGCCGCCAGAGTAAGACTTGCTGCCGAAACTTAGCCGGTAAGCCACTGCCATGTGGCGATACATAGATTAATAGTAATGTGTTAAATTAAGATATAAGAGTTAGCCAATAAGAAGTTAAAGTAATGGGTCAAACATTGATTTAATTAATACAGTTTCTGTGTGGCTGGGAAGAACAAACGTCCTGCTCCCTCCAACACTTAGTCTTCCATTCCTGGGGCTAATGGACTGAAGTAGCCAGTGGCATGGCACTATCTATGATCCAGTGTGTCTTATAATGTTGAGGTCGTAGGCATTTCCCAAGTACATGAAGTGACGGAGGTGGAGTTCATGTCAACCAGGACTGGGAGAATTGTCAAAACTGGACTCGGAACCATCATAGTTAAGTAGGTTGAAAGGTTATCACTTGGCATTACTGGGAATGATACAAAGCAATCAATTATAACAAGATGGCTCAGCACACTTGTTGCTTTGGCTGAGGACCTGGGTTCTGTTTCATGTGCTCACCTGTGGCTCACAACTACTCATAATTCCAGTTCCAAGTGATCTGACACGTTTTTCTGACCTCCATGGGCATCTGTCATGCACATACACTCAGCCTAAACACTAGGATACATAAAAAAAAAATCATCATAGGCAACCATTAATGGCAATATACCTTGACTTGTCAACCTTCTATGCCAAGTAGTGTCTCTGAAGTGACTGTCAGCATCTCAGCTGGATGTTCAGAGGTCACACCCTGCTCTAGAGTCAACATTCAAAGAAACAAAGTATTGGAGGTGCAACTTGGTTGATAAAGTGTTGGTCCAGGGTACCGGAAGGCCTGAGGTTGATTCCCAGAGCCACATAAACTGCATTTGGTGGTACATACCAGTAATCCTAGCACCCAAAGGTGATGACAGAATGATCAGCATTCAAGATCATCATTGCCTATGTTCTAAGTCACAAGGAGCCTGGGATACAATACAACGGTGATACTTACTCTCGTAGTTTAGGGCTTTTATTGCTGTGATAAAACACCATGGCCAAAAAGCAATTTGGGGACAAAAGGGTTTAATGTGGTTTAATTCCACACTGTAGTCTATCACTGAAGGAAGTCAGGGCAGGAACGCAAACAGGGCAGGAACCCAAAGGCAGGAGCTGATTTGGAGGTCATAGAGGGGTACTGCTTACTGACTTGCCTCCCATGGCTTGTTCAGCCTGCTTTCTTATATAATCCAGGACCCCAGTCTAGGGATGGCACCAATCACAACAGGTTGGGTCCTCCTTCATCAATTACTAAGTAAGAAAATGCCTTGCTGATGGATCTTATGGAGGCATTTTCTCAATTGAGATCCCTTCCTTTCGGATAACTCCAGCTTGGGTCAAGTTGACATGGAACTTGCCAGCACACTTACATCTTGCCAGTAGCTAACAGCTGACTTATTAGAATTAATGCCTGAGCATCAGCAGGTACTGGAAACCTGGCCAACTACCTGGGGTCAGTGAAATCATGATTCTCAGAAGAGAATGTACTAGTGTCATTAATTTCTAACTGCATCCTAACTTATACCCACAAACAATATGGCTCTCACCCCTCACCAAAGGAACTTCTTACAATAGATGGAAACTATTACAAGGGAAGCACAACTGGCCAAAATGTAGAAACTAACTGACCATGAAGGACTATGCACCACCAGGTCCATTCACGACACAACTTCCCCACCTAAGGTTTAGGGAGAGGGTCAAGAGGGATGAGGACAAGAGACAGAGAACCAAGAAATCTGCTGAGATTATCTCTTAGAAATGAGAGGGACACTTCACCCTTGATACCTCAGCAATAAGGCTGCCTAAAGAAGACCTGAAGAAGAACAACACTAATAGATGTGCTGACAGGGAAGGTGACATTCTCATGGGCCCTCACTCCTAAAGAAGGAACTCTAGACAACTAAAGAATGCTGAGGGCAGGAGAAATAGTCTTCTCTGGTAAGGTCCCTCTAATAGGTCCTCCAATACCAAGTGGTCAGCCATGAAATCATGTACACATAAGCAACGCTAAGCACTTAATTATACCTGTTTATGTATACACACATGCATAGATATATAAATTATATATTATTCATATGCATAAAGGAAAGAGGCCATGAATTTGAGAGGGAACAAGGATGGAAAGGCATGAGAGATGTTGAAGGAAGGAAAGAGAAAGAGAAATGATGTATTATATTTTACTTTCAGAGAGGAAAAAGAAAGAACTGTGATACAGTGGAATTGTATCTCCCAAGTGCTGAACGCTCAAATATGTGAACTTGAGCAATAGGAATAACCCATCTTGAGCCGGCGGTCTGGTTCAGTGATGAAGCGTTTGCCCAGCAAGCACGTGGCCTGGGTTCCATCCCCAGCACAGCAAGAGAAAAAGCCCTTCAATTTATTTCTTTACCTCTTTTCTCCTTTAACCTAGACTCCAGTTTGCACGCCTGGTTCGAGAAACCATAGACAGATTACCCAAAACAACAGAGTTAGGCTTTGGTTCTTGGTCTTCCAGGAGTCTGATGGCATGCCAAGAGCCCTTCTGAAGGAGACTATGCCTTTTCTCTTTCAAAGATGATCCCTCACAAGACGAAACTCAATGCTAATTATTAAAATAATTGCAGTCATAAATAGCTACCATTGACTGTATGCCAAGCACTGAGCTTACCACAGCATCATTAAATTTTGTATGCATTCACTTGGTCTTCCTGGCAGTATGTTAGTGCCCGACATGGTGCTTGTTCCCATTTGACAGAAAGGGACAAATGCCCACACAGAGTAAAACAATCTAAGCTCAATAATAAGATTCAAACTCAGTCTGTCTGATCTGAAAGGTTGTATTAATTGAGAAAATTGGTATTATTTATCCCTTTATTGACTGTGGTAAGCACTGCATTCTTTTGCGGGGGGTGGGGGGGATTGTTTGTTTGAGACAGGGTTTCTCTGTGTAACCCTTACTGTCCTGGAACTCTCTTTGTAGACCAGACCAGCCTTGAACTCACAGAGATCCCCTGCCTCTGCTCCTGAGTTTTGGGATTAAAAGCATGTGCTACCACATTCGGCTCCGACTATTTTCTTAAATCTAAAAATTATTATAACAAGTTTTTCCAAGAGCAGCTTTCCTAACAGTGAACGAAGTGTGAAAATTAGCCTGGTTATTGAGTTTTAATATGGATGAGAACTAAGTATTTAGTCCAAACACCAAAGGACAGCTGTAGCAGGCTTGAGGAGGTGGCCTATACCGGTTCTCAGTCCTTAGACCAGGTGCAGTGTTGGAAACAGCTCCTTAAGAGTTACCATTGACAAGTTAAACTTCTAACTAGTCAGACAGCATCCATTCACCCTTCTTAATTGGTTTCCTGAGCTGGCTAGTAACTGTGAAGGCTGAAACTTTTAATATCTAATTGTTCTGATATCATCTGTAGACTTCTCTTGGGGCAAGATTTCTTAACATCCTCAACATTTCAACCACAGCCTTTGTTGCTGAGAAGGCTGCCAAGCATGAGGCAATCATGAAAGTACCACAAGCCTTCAGGCCCATGGTTCTGCTTTTCTCTGGAGTCTGGCTTAGGGGCTAACCAAATGGAGGAAACCTGGTAGACGATGCCATTGAAGCTGCCTCCAATGCTTTCTCAGGGGACTACAAGCAACAGAGAGTACATTAGCATAGGCTAGCAAGACAAAGGCTAGCCTCTACAGAGAAATAAGAGGTTGTTATGTTCTAAAATTCAGACTCCTCATGTTTTTCCACTCTGAAATTCCTGTTTTGAAATCCTATCCCCCTACCCATCTGAGGCATTGGAGGCAAGACTTGGGAGATGATCCATATTCTTTACAAATGAGAGCCAGGGCTGTGGAGACAGCTCAGAGAGAAAGAGCATTTGCCATGCAAGCCTGACAAATCACCAGAACCCATGTAAAACCTAAGAGGTGCCCTAGGGCAAGCATCTGCAACCCTAGAGCATTCCTGTGAAGAGATGGGAAGCAGAAACAGGAGACACTCCAGGAGCCTGTGGGCCAGACAGCCTCGCTAATGCAGCAACAGAGCTGTCTCAGACAAACGGGAGCAAGATGACTGACACCCAAAGATGGTCTTCTGGGCTTCACATGTGTGCACCACAGGCAGGAACATGCGCGCACACACACACACACACACACACACACACACACACACAAAGAGAGAGAGAGAGAGAGAGAGAGAGAGAGAGAGAGAGAGAGAGAAGCTAGTTGGTCCCCTCCTCCCCCCAAGAAAGAGCATAGCTAAAAGTTCTCATTTGTGCTGGCTTCTGGAAAGAGTCAATTTTCTTTAACTGATAGATCAGTTAGACTCTAGTGGATGGCCCTATAGCCCTGACTCAATATAGAGGCAGCACAAACCAGAATCACTGAACTATAGAAAGGAAAAAAAAGGGAGGGGAAGAGAACGTGAAATGTAGAGAGACAAGTTGGGGAAACTATATGTTCAAAATAAATTGTATTTTGTATTGCACAAATTTCCAAAAATTAATAAGAATGTCATATTTCTAAAAAGATGTGATGAGCAACTTTCATTAGACTCTGACCCTTGATTTGGACGTCCTAGCCTTCGGAACCATAAGACATCAGCTTCTGCCACGTGTAAGCCCCTCAATCTGGTCACTTTGTTACAGCAGCCTGAACAGACAGGACTTTGGCCAAGGATGAACGAAGATAAACAGAGGCGGTTCTTTGTTCTAACATGTTTGCTGTGGTGACTTTTCCATACATTTTACAGACCCCTGCGCCTAGGAGGAGGAGCAGCAGGTGTTGCTAACATGCCCCGAGAACACGGTTTCCTGGGAAGTGCTGTCTCCGGGAGACTGGCTGGCTTCTGGTGCGCGTGCTGTAAAACTCCTTTTATAAGGACCTGTGAGCAGAACAATAAGGCATAGAAAGTAGCCGTGTTTGGGGCTCCAGTGTCACTCCGTCTCCATAGAACATTCCTACTAAGCAATCAGATGTCTCATTAGCACACATTACGTTGGCTGGGTTCCCGCCTATTTACTGTCTCCCAGGAACCGTACAAAGAGATTTATGTCCTTCATCTCTCCCCTCCAAAGAAAGGCAAACAGATTAGAATTCATTTCTGTAGCTCACGGGATTCACAGCTGGGCGTGGCTGGTGATTGCTCTGCTCCTCCAGGACAGCCAACCAGAGCACTCACAGAAGAAGCTGGGTGCGGTGGAGCTCACCTGGCAACAGGGAAGTGGGGACAGGCAGATTCCGGAAGCTCTCTTCTGGCCAGCCAGCCTAGACTGACTGGTGGGAACCAAGTCTCAGTAAGAGACTGTCTCAAAAAGCAGGGTGGTGGAAGGGTCCAAGGAATCGCTGCAGGAAGACTGCAGACTCAAATCATATGTAAAAGCAAAGAATGTTTCTTAATATTCCAGCATGCCCAAGGGGTCATTCACCTGAACAAAATGGCGACAACCCCGAGAGGAGCATGCACAGCTAAGAGAAGTTTTAGGGACAGTCAGGTCATCTTATAGATAACAGGTTAAGCAAGCAGAGGTTACTCTAGAATACTTTTGTTGGCTGAGGTTTAGTCTTACCATTTTGGGACACAGGGACCCAAGGTTAGGCAAGTCTGGGCGTGACTCAGAAGGGGCTGCTGGATTTGTCCTTGGGACACGGTGAGGCTGACTTCTGCTTTATATCTGTTCTCTCCCTGTCACTGTAAGCAAGGGCACTGTGGGTAAATGGCCCTTTGTTGGGAGAGACCCCTGGTTTGCCCTTCCCAGAGAACTGAAACCAAAATTCAGTTTTAAGAGTGGGAGAGCTTAACCCCTTCAGTGGAAAACAACATTCAAGGTTGACCTCTGGCCTTTACACACATGTGTGCAGCTACCCCACACAGAGACTCGGGCACACTTTCACACTCATAACACAGAAATGGGTGTGAGCTTTCCAACACCCTTCTCCCATCTTCTTTGTTGCTTTACGTTAAAATCGGAAAGACCCCATGGACACGACTCTGTCATACCCGATGTGTGGGTCTGGTTCTTTTGGTCCCACTGTTGTCTGGCATTCTTGTGTTCCTCTTTCCTTCTTATTCGTCTGTAGAATAGTTTGAAAGGTTATTTATGGCTCCAACTTACTTACCTCCTTATTCTTCCTGCTTTTCTAGACCTTTCCAGTAGACCCACTTACTCGGCTATCTTTGATAAAATGAAATCCATTTCCTTTTCCTTCTTAAAATAGCTGTGTTAGATTTGATCTATGAATCCTTTTAATTCATTATATATTTCCCAGGGATCTCAAATTCATGTGCTGCTAACCCCTTCAAATATTAATTCTCTTCTAGCCACATAGCAAGTGCATACCAATATTACTTCACAGTTCCTACCTTTGACTAGCCATGGGAGGGCTTGTTCCCCCTGACCTTTTATGGGTTAAACTGAGCCCAGGGATCTATACAAAGCTCTTTATTCTTGAATTCTTCCCTTGCTGGTGTTTTTATTTTGGTTTGTGGACTTTAGTAGACAAAATGCTTGAGAAAGAAGAAGTGGTCTGCACGCAAGCAGACAAACTCCAAGCACTTGGTCAGGAAAGAGAAGGAAACATTCAAGCAGCAATGTCTGGACTTTCCTGTCTGTCAGCAGTGTGATTGCTGGCACGAGCGTCCAAGAAGCAGATGAGGAGCAGAGCCGGCACAAGACGGGAGGAAGCACTTCAATCATGAAAGCAAATGCCTGTGTCCTCCCTCAGAAGCCCGTTTTGCCTACACACTGCCATGGCAATGTGCTCTCTCCAACACACTGGACAATACAATGACTCAAATGCTGGAACCACATGTTAGGAGAAAACACGAGGCTTTATTCTAGTGTGTCCAGCCTAACCTTGCATATTCTGCCTTTGCTTTGAGCACTGTCTCTGTGTTCAAAACTTACTGTTGTTGTTTGATGCCGCCTTGTTGGGCTAGCTCAGATCAGCATGGAACTCATTAGAATATGACTCAAACTGGCTTTGAACTTTCCACCCTCCTGCTTCAGCCTCCTGAGGACTAAGATCACAAGTATGCACCATGACGTGCAGATCTTACACGCAACGTAAAGATTTAAATTTTCAATGCTGTGTATGGGACAGGTGTGTGCCTGTGAATACAGGTGCCCAAGAAGAGGTCACCAGATGCTTTGGAGCTGCAGTTGCAGGCAACTGTGAGTCTTTCAGTGTGGTTGCTAGGAACCAAACTCAGGTCTTCAAAACAGTGGGTGTTCCTAATGACTGAGCCCTTAAATCTACCTTTAAAATATAAGTCAGAGGGCAGACTTAATCATTTTGGCTTACTGTTTTCTGTTTGTTGGTCACACACTCATTTACTCTACAGATGCTTCGTGAGATTTTGTTTTATCTTTCACTGTGGAGGTTTGAAACATTGCAGAGCTGCAGGCCAAAGGATTCTAATGCTGTTGATCTACAGTGGGACTCAAGCTTTCGTGTTGTTAAATGATTTCCAAGTGTTTCTTCTGGTTAAAACTCAGTGATAGGGCTGGCAGGGTGGGTCAGTGGGTAAAGATGCTTCCTCCAAGTCTGAATTTGGTCCTTGAGAGCCACATCATGGAAGCATAGGCCCGACTCCTGCAAGGTGTCCATTGACTGCCACACGTATTTCAAGCACACAAACATACGCATACAATAAATAAATATGATTTAAAACAGTGTCTATAGATTTTTTCCAATACATGTGATTATTTGAAGCAGTATAGTAGATTTTTTTAAAATATTAAGGGTAGATTTGCCTTGGCATAGATAATAATAGTTAATTATTATTAATATTAATATTGTTACTTAACACTGAGGGCCTTGTACTAACGTACATCCTGTATAACTGCTAATTTAATTTTTTACATCAATCCTGTAACCCAGGTACTTTCCGTGTGTGGTGGGGGTATGTGTGCTTTGATGCATGTGTGTAGTGTATAAGTACATGTGTGTGAGTGGCTGCACAGTCCCAGGAGCTAGAAGAGAATGTAAGGTGTCCCTCTCTGTCACTCTCTGGTCTCACTCCCTGGATACCAGGTCTTCCACTGTTTTCAACTTGCTGTTTTTCAGCTCAGCTGTCTGCTCAGCAGGCTCCAGTCATTCTCTAGTTTCCTCCTCATCCCAACATAGTGCTGAGGTTACAGGGAACAGCTCGCTTTCTGTGTGGGTGTAGGGGATCCAGACTCAGGTCTTTATGTCTGTGCAGTAAGCATTATCACTCACTGAGGCAGCCCACCAGCTCCTCGTTTCCTGTTTTATGTCAAGAAAAAGCTATCTGGAGGATGTACCTAACGCCACAACATAGAAACAATTTAGATACTGGGATTCAAAGGCTCTACATCTGACTTCAAAGTCTCATTTTACCACTGCCTATTCACACAGCTCTTTAAATACGCCTGTAATTTTAAGGATACTCTTTTCCAGAAAACAACTCAGAGACTTGGTGGCATTCCATCTTGATGTTCTTAAGGAGAGTTTCAGCATGGTGAAATGGAGCTCTTGGGAGACAGGACGACTGAAAACCACTCAGTTGGCTTTACCTAGAACTTCAAGTGTTTTCTAGTGTGTCATACTTCCTGCTTTCTTGGTCTCGTTCTGATTTAGAAGTCTAGGGACCGATAATGCTGCAACAAATCAACAAAATACTTGACTCAAGCACCTGAAGGAAGGCAGCCTTTATTTTGGTGCACAGGTCAAGAGCACATCCTCTCGTGGTGCTGAGGCTGGAGGTGGTCAGCCACATTGCACATTGTCAGCAGGCATGGAGAGATGCTGCTGCACAGCTCACTTTCTCCTCGTTCTGCAGTCCAGGACTCCAGCCTGTGGGGCGGTACCACCCACGGTTAGGTTGGGCCCTTTCCTCATCAATTAACCCAATATAAAAATGTCCTCGCAGACATGCCCAGAGATTTGTCTCCCGGGTGATTGTGGATCCTATCAAGTTGATGACATTAACACAGCACAGTACACAATGGAGCTGGTAACGCGTGACCACAGCTGGTTGTAAAGATGAGTAACATCCTAGGTCGAATCAATCACATTTATTCTCATATCCTCCCTCCCTCTCTCCCGCCCTCCCTCCCTCCCTCCCTCCCGCCCTCCCTCCCTCCCTCCTTCTCTCCCTTCCTCTCTTCCTCCCTTTCTCCTATCTCTCTCTCTCACACCCATTCTCTCTCTCATTCTCCCTCCCTCCCTTCTTCCCTCCCTCCCTTTCTCCTCCTCTCTCTCACCCATTCTCTCTCTCATTCTCCCTCCCTCCCTTCCTCCCGCCCTCCCTTTCTCCTCCTCCTCTCTCTCTCTCTCTCTCTCTCTC
>NW_026067947.1:1515637-1522260 GCF_014885135.2 Alexandromys fortis
TCTCTCCCTCCCCCCCCCCCCCTCCCTCCCCCCCCCCCCCCCCCCCCCCCCTCTCTCTCTCTCTCTCTCTCTCTCTCTCTCTCTCTCTCCCTCCCCCATTCTCTCTCTCATTCTCCCTCCCTCCCACCTCCATCATTTTCTTTCTCTTCCTCCTTTTCCCTCTTCCACCTCTTCTTCCTCTCCCCATCTATACCTCTTCTTCCTTCTGCCCCTCTTCCTTCTCCCCCTCCACATCTTCCTGACTGTGGTAAGCAAGCCACTTTTGTTCTCCATCCCTTTCCACCATGACGCTGCTGTCTTACCCCAGGCCTGAGAGAAACCTCTGGAACCTTGAGCTAAAATGAACCTTTCCACTTTGAAGTTGATTTTCTCAGATATTTTCTCACAGCAACAGAAAGCTTACTAACACAGACAATTAACCCAGCAATGCTAGCCAGTGATTGATGGCATCTCGCGAGTGTGGTCCTTTCTAAGGCTAAGTAAGCTGGTCAGAGGACAGATGCTCATGGATCACGTTCTGTGACTTTTCCTGAAGAGGTGTGAACAAAACTGACTATTCCGCCAAGATAAAACACTGGTAACAGATCACGGGGACAATTCTAGCTTGGTGCAGTGAAAATGAGTTTACTGGGATTACTTACAGGAAAATGGATGAGGGGTCACTGATGGGAGCACACGTGACTCAAAAGCAGCTCTAGAACCAACAGAGCTGCCCCAGAATAGGAGACAACTACAAAAGCTACATCCTGGGGCTCCCTATGTGACTTGGAGGCAGCGAGGGTCATAGACTCTTTTCTCTTGGCTTATACTGTAGGGAGAGGGGATGGCATATCTCCTTGGGAGCTACATTTACTTCCTGGGCCAGGTGTGTTTTGTTTACTTCCTTAGTCTTAGGAGGTTTCTCTTTACCCTCTGGGAAGGAACTAGCTACTCCTCAGCACAATAGTGCTGAGCTGTACACGCTGCAAGGAAAACAGACAGGCAGAAGGAGCTTGGACACTTACTGTTGTAGTTTGAATGTAAATGTTCCCCACAATCTAGTGCATTTAGGCATGGTGCCTCCAGGTTTGGGAGGCATGGTCTTGTTGGAGTATATCCTAGAGGTGGGCTTTGAGAGTGTAAAGACCCCAGCCATTTTGATGACACTCTCTCTGCTTCCTGCTTGCAGGAAGATGTGAGCCCTCAGCTCGCTCCTCCAATCACTCTGTCTGCCACCAAGCCTGCTGCTCTCCCGCCATGATGATGACGGACCCTTGTACCTCCAGAACTGCAAGCCCCAAGTCTCTGGTTCTATAAGTTATCCTGATCATGGAGTTTTATCATAGCAATAGGAGAGTAACTAAGTCAGGCACCCACTGCTACTCCAGAGGCCATGCTGTCTGCCTTTAATTACTGCTCTTGCATTTTGTGAGCAACCCAACAAAGTCGTTTTTATTTGCACACAATAAGTTTCTCCTGCTTTAACTCAAACAACCCATGACTAAGTTAATAACCGTATTTTGGAACACATAGCAATTCTGTGATCTTGGACTCCCTTAGCATGGGTGACATTATGTTCTCAAAGATCCCCAGCTTGCTCCACCAGTGTGGATGATTGTAATTGCAAATGACAGAAAACTTGAAACCAAAGCAGCTTCAGTTAGAAGGGAAATTTCTTTGGCTGTTGTCGCTAAATCACCGGGGACTTACTTTTGGCATGATCTAATGACGCCATCGGGAAAGTGCCAGTTGTGTGGTTGCTGTTGTTTTGGTTTTTTTCTCCTCTCTCTCTAGGACCTTAATTCTGATGCAGCTACTATAATGGCAAGAACAGCTACCAGTGACTCCCTGAGTGTCTCCTACTGGTTGAAGATCCTCCTACTGGTTTAAGCATAGAAGATAGAACCTCTATGCTATGAGTATCAAGGAGAGGTCCAAGTCTCTCTCTTGCTGTCTTATGCTGGGTCCCAAAGTGTCCTCATTAGGTTTCTGTTGCTGTGATAAAACACTGACTGTAAGCAGCACCTTAAGAAAAAAAGACTGTCAGACAGCCCATCATTTAGAGAAGTCAGGGCAAGAACTCAAGGCAGGAACCAGGAGGCAGGAACAGAGCAGAAACCACAGAGGATACTATTTACTGACTTTCTCCTCCTGGCCTGCTAAGTTACCTTTCTTACATAGCTCAGGTTCAGCTGACTATGAATTGATATGACCTTCCTATATCAACCATTAATCAAGAAAGTGCATAACAGATATGACCACAGGCTTTTCTGACAGAAAGAATTCCTCAGTTGAGATCCCCTCTCCCAAGGTATGTTTAATTTAGGTTTGTGTTAAGTCAACAAAGACTAACTATGGCACACACCCATCCCTGAATCTCTGTGGCTCAGGAAACAAGGGATTTCCTGGGATGGGGACTGGGTAGCTCTGCCTGATGCTACAAAAGCAGCAATTTCTCTTGAACCATGAGATTAGAGCAAAGGTTCCCAAGGGGGTGGTTAGGTTATTTCCAGTTTAAATTTTTGTACAAAGAAAAAAGTATGTTAGAAAAAACTCACCTACTTGTTAATTTCTGAATATTATATGATTAGACTAATACTTTTTCAACAAAGTTCACCATTATTTTCTCTCTCTCTCTCTCTCTCTCTCTCTCTCTCTCTCTCTCCCTCTCTCTCTCTCTGTGTACATACATGTGCTTTCATGTGTGTGTGAATGCATGAGCATGTGTGTTTGACCTATGGAGAACAGAGGTCCATGCTGGGTGTCATTCCTCAGATACTGTACTTGCTGGTTTTGTGTGTCAACTTAACACAAACTAGAGCTATCAGAGAGGAAGGAGCCTCAGTTCAAAAAAGTGCCACCATGAGGTCTAGCTGTAAGGCATTTTCTCAGTTAGTGATCATGGGGGGAGGATCCACCCCATAGCAGATAGTACCCTCCCTAGGCTGGTGGTTCTGGGAGAAGAAGAAGAAGAAGAAGAAGAAGAAGAAGAAGAAGAAGAAGAAGAAGAAGGAGGAGGGGGAGGGGGAGGGGGAGGGGGAGGGGGAGAAATCAGGCTGAACAAGCCACGGGGAGAAGCAGGAGAGAGAGGGAAGAAGAAGAAAGCAGACTGAACAAGCCAGGGGAAGTAAGTCAGTAAGCAGCTACCCTCCATATCCTCTGCCTCTGCTTCAGCTCCTGCTTCTAGGTTCCAACTCTGCTTGAGTTCCTGTTCTGATTTCCTCCAACGATGGACTATGATCTGTAAGTACAAGCCCAATAAACCCTTTCCTCCCCAACTTGTTTTTTTGGTCATAGTGTTTCATAATAGCAATAGAAACCCTAACTAAGACAGGCGCTATTCACCTTGCGTTTTAAGATAAGTTCTCTTAGAGATGTGTAGGCTCCAGAGATCTCTTATTTTCTCAGCCCTGGAATTATAAGTGTGCACCATGCCTGGTTCTCATCGTTACATTCCTAATTTTTGTTGTTTCTGCTTTCAAAATGAAATTCACTGCTGATAGTACACAATTTCTTATGCATAGCCTTCTTATTTATGACACATAGCTCTTTGTTTTAAGGTAGCCTTATCTCAGAAATTATGCTTTACATAAATCATGTTACTTTGTATGAGGCACTTGTTACATTTACTGAGATAAATAGTTTTAGTATTAATCCTACTATAATGATTCAAGCCATTGAGTTGTTCACTAATCCAGATTGCTGGAATGTCCTTTGTGGTATTCTTTGAACAGTTCTTACAAATGGAAATGAACAAATCCCATGGATCTAGATTTAGTAAATATTTATGTATGTGTGTGCATGTGTGTGTGTGTTTATTTAGAGTGGCTAATAGGCTGTGGTTCAAGTATTCCAACAATCAACAATGGCTGTCTCCTGATGGAGGGACCAAGGCCAAGGACCTGGTAGTTGTTCAGTTCACTTGACTAGATGTCTCAGCAGTCCCAGTCTAGCACTGGAGTCCCAGAGAAGTCCTAGAGAGCTGCTGGTTTTCAGTCTATAGTGGAATCATAAAAGAAGTAGGTTCTAATACAAGCAAAGAAATGCCGTAGCAACAGGATAGATGAACTTGTCATCCAGAATGAGGACAAGAAGACAAAAGACAAATGGTCATTTTTTTTTTCACGTCTTTTTATGTAGGCTGCCACCAGAAAGCATGGTCCAGATTTAGGGCAGGTCTTCTGACCTCAGATGAGTCAATCAAGAACCACCCTCAAAGGCACATGTCTTAGTTAGGTTTTCTATTGCTGCAAAGAGACAACATGACCATGGCAACTCTCATAACGGAAAACATTTACTTGGGGCTGACTTACAGTTTCAGAGGTCAGGTCCATTATCATCATGGCAGAAAGCATAGCAATGTGCAGGTAGACATTGTGCTGGAGAAGAAGCTGAGAGTTTTACATCTTAACCCTCAGGCAGCAGAAGGAGCCTGTGTCCACACTGGGTGTAGCTTGAACATATGAGACCTCAAAGCCCACCCACTTTGTAACACACTTCTTCTAATAAGGCCACACCTACTCCAACAAGGCCACACCTCCTAGTAGTGCTGCTCCCCTTGGGGGCCATTTTCTTTCAAACTACCACAGAATGCCTAACTCCTTGGGTTTTCGTTGATTCCAGGTGCAATCAATTTGACAGCCAAGGTCAGCCATCACAATATACAACATTAACCATCCTTTCCTTCTTCATTCTTGGAAACATGTATGGTTTTTCTTGCTCTTGGCCCATCAGTTTCTTGATTTTTTTTTTTGTGATTTCTTCACCCCTTTTAAAAATTTTACATATTGTGGTCCCTAAGATTCTGATCTTATTCTTCTGCTCTTCTTAACCTCTCTTCCACAAACTCAATCTATATGACCTCTTCTGAGGTGAGCAAGCACTGGGCATGGCTTAGCAACCTGAGACTTTCCTGAGCTTGGCTTGTGCACATTCTCTTCCAATCATGCACTGGGTGGCCTTGCTCCTTCATCTGCATGTTCTATGTACTCGCAGCAATGTATCCAGCAACCTGGGACCGTCTTCCTGCATCATTCTATAGCTGCAAACCCTCTCTATAAGCAATGGGATAATTTCCCCCCCAGACAGCAACAAAATTTGACAGTGTCTGTTGGACTAGATCCCCAATGTTTCCAATTATGACAAATGGAAAAACTAATACGTCCCAAACTAGTTTTCAGTACACACGTAATGAGGCACAACTGTGAACTTTTACGGAGAATTCCCTATTTTTTTTATCTTGTCCTTATGCATAACTGGGCATGTATATGATGGAAATCAGATGAGTTATGGGAAAAGAAATGTACAGTAGAAAAATATTATATGATATAATGAACCAATCAAAATGCAGATTATTGGCTATGCTGCACTCCTTAGCAACCAAACTCTTCCTTCTCTCCAATGCCTGAAAGGAAGCCCTAAATGATAATGTGGCCCTTAAGCATCTTCACTCATGTGGACTGTTGCCCTTCTCCAGTATAATCTGACCTGTCCTATTGCCTTGTTTAAAATACAGTTTCTTTGCTACTGTAGGAACCTTTGTTTCAGTTCCCTGAGTAGAGGCCAAGAGCCAGGACACACCCAGCTCAGACCCTCGCCGCAGTAACACATGCACTTACAGATTTCAACTTGATGCCAATCAAAGCTGACCCTTCTTTAGAACATTCCAGATTTCCAGACACTTCTGTATGTCTGGCTGACTTCTGTATGCACATATCCCTACTCATTTCCAAGATACAATCTAAGTCTGAATTCAGGACTTTCCCCAGGAATCCTCCCCAACTTCCTACCATCACCCCAATGCAGACACTTACTTCTCTCCTGAGCAGCTTTCCCAGCCATCTATGACTGCAGATTTGACAGGCTCATCCCAAACATATATCCCTCTATGGGCCTCTATTACTTTCAGGATACATCTTGTTCAAGATGTGCAAACCTCTTTTTTAATAGGCAAATAGAAAATATTTTAGGCTCTGTGACTCAAACAGCAGAATTAAAGACGCTGTGCAGGTACTTGTGCGGATTATGGAAGAGCTTTTTAAACCAGTAAGATCGTTTCTGTTGGCTGCCCGTGTGCATCTGCATGACCCATTGCCTCTCTGTTCTCATTTCTTGCCTCCCTCTGCCTCCTGCTCTCTGCCCAGCTTTTTGGGTCATGTTCCACACTGCTTCCTGCCACTCCACTAGGCTGTTTTTCCTCCCTCTGCCTGGCATAGTTCCCCCTTCTCCAAGTCCACACCCATTTGCTACTTGACTCAAGGGCTCTTTGTCTTGGAAGATCCCTGCATTTCTTGGTAACTTTCTTGTATCTGCTCCCTTCCCCATCTGGATCATGGGGTAGCATAGCCATTTGGTTTTGGTCTGTAGCCCGAACTACATGGTAATTCCTTGATAGGCAAACGTAGATCATACTCTTTCTATATCTTCAATAATTAGTATAGGGCTTGGCCCAAAGCTCACATTTAATAAGTGCTGACTGACATGCAATTACCATACTATTCGTCTCCCTTAATATCTGAAGAGTATTGAGTCACAAATAAATTTTCTGAGATACCAGTATCACTCTTAACCATGTATTCCTAGCTGAGGGAGATCTTTCTATTTTAATAGTCTGAGACATAATACATACATACATATATATGTGT
>NW_026067947.1:1524292-1592457 GCF_014885135.2 Alexandromys fortis
AGAGAGAGAGAGAGAGAGAGAGAGAGAGAGAGAGAGAGAGAGAGAGAGAGAGAGAGAGAGGTCCAATTTACTCTACCCAAGGAAGACAGACCAGGAATTATTGGCTCTGGTAACAAGGACTCTGTTATTTCAAACTGAGCAGCCCTGCTCTCCATGATTTCGTGTAAAGTCTCCCACTAAGGGATCCAAGGGCAGATGAAGAATGAGTGGCAGAACCAAGCCAGGGCAAAGCCATGCCGACGGTCCTAATTCACTGAGTCATTATTGCATGCCAGTTGCTGGCTAAGTTCTTTCCATTCACTGTCTCACTTGGATCCTCATAAAAACTCGAGGGCTAAAGCTATTAACATCACGTTTACCCTAGAGGACCAAAGATCAAAGGCTGAGACCGTTACTAAGGCTCATGTAGGCAAGGAGAGAAATGGATTATTATCCAGCCAGTTGCTCAGGCAAACACATTTATTGAGTGTCTACTCTGTGCCAGGCACTGGCCAGGGATGGGGAGTGGAAGGACATCCAACTCTGGCTTTCATGGATCTTGCAACTATTTTACTCCTTCTTGGTCTAAAGAGAGAAGGAAATGCAACTCGGATTTGCTCAGCACACTTTAGGCTCTGGGGTTAATTTGTAGCAGTGTATAAACAGGGTATGGTGGTTGTACCTATAATCCCAGTACTCAGGAGCTGGAGGCAGGAGAATGAGAAGCCAGCTCAGTGTCAGCCTTCCCTACACAGTAAGTTTGAAGTCAGCCTGGAATACAAGAGGCTTAGTTCCTAGTACCCATATCGGGACCCACAACCATCTATCACTCCGGTTACAGAGAATCTAGCCCTCATCTGTTCTCCACAGGCACTACACACACGTGATACACATACATATATGGGTAAAACATTCATACGCATAAAACAAATGACTCTAAAAAAAAAGAAAGAGAAAATATATGTAGAATAAAATTTTTACACTAAAATATCAGATAATATTTAAGTGCTGAGAGGCCTAAGAAGGAGGACTGTCTGGATAATGGGGGCAGGGGCAGGGAAGGTCTCTGAAGAGATGAGGTGGCATTTGAATAAAGCCTTTGAAAACAGAAAAATTAGCTACAAGAAGATCTTAGATCAATTTTTCAGACAAAGGAAGCTCACAAATTCTAAGACAACAACCAGAACACTTGAAAAAGACAGAAAGAAAATAAGTGCCTAGCATTATCGTTAATTTTTAATGAAGGTAATTTCATGCAATATTTCTCATAATTTTGTATGCAAAAGAAAGCCGCATTTCTGGAAATTCCCATTTGTGGCTTCATAGCGGTGCTCAAAAGGAGTTTGGGTTTTGAAGTTATTTTGGATGGTGTATGCTCAACTTATAATCTGTATCTCCACTGGGCTGCTAGTCTGGAAAATTGTTCATACACCACGAGCTGGTTAGCTTTTTATCACCTTGACACAAGCCAGAGTCATCTGGGAAGAAGCAACCTCAGGTGAGGAAAATGCCTCTGGTGCATTTTCTTGATTAATAATTGATGTGGGAGGGCCCAGCCCACTGTGGGTAGTGTCACCCGTGGGCAGGTGGTACTGGGTGGCCCAAGAAAGCAGGCTGAGCAAACAAGGAGGAGCAAGCTAATAAGCAGTGTTTCTCCGTGGCCTATACTTGAGTTCTTGCCCTGAGTTTCTGCCCTGGCCTTCCTCTTGTGATGGAATACAACCATAGCTGAAATAAACCTTTTCCTCCACTCCCCACCACCGCCATGTTGCTGTTGGTTATGATGTTTATAACCACAATAGAAAGCAACCGAAGATGCTTAACTACAATAACTGTGGCTTCAAATCTGAGGAATAGATGGGACAAGAAGGGGCATTTCTAAAAGAGAGGGCTGCAGCCTAGAAGGGTTCATCCATCACGTGGAAGTCCTCCTTTCCTCGCCCCTGCATCACCCGGAGATCCAGGACTTCCCCAGTGCAAGTAGAAGCAGGAAGTCAACTATGGAAGAGTTGGGTGAGGACCATTTGAGGTGGCTTGCTCCATTCCATTCACTGGACTCTTGTTTAATGGGCGTGAAAATAAAGTACCCCCTCCCCAGGCCCCACTCACTCTAAGAGAGCTCCCAAATGTCACCAAGAGTGGTGCTGTCCCTTGAAGTTGGAACCTCTTGCCCAAGCATTTTCTTCACTCTGATGCATCCATTATTTTAAAATAATAAATCATACCTCTTCATATCAGTGCTATGCCAAAGCACTTCCTACACTGTGCAGGGCTTTTTGTCAGCTTTGTGTAGTCCCTGGGACCTTGAAATACATTAGAGAGATGTAGGGACTGCCTGTCTAATTCAACTTAAAATTTTTAAATATAAATTGTCAATGTGGCTAGCGGCTAGTGGCCACTGCCTTGGATCACTCAATTCTACAGTACCATAACAACTCAACACATTTCATGTGTACATGTCATGGAAAACTTGTCGAGGTCAGAGAATAACTTCAGTTATCACCTTCTTGGAAACAAGTTTATTTATTTATTTATTTATTTATTTATTTTTTTGCCACTGTGTACAATAGGCTTGCTCGCCCTTGTAGAATATTAGTGTAAGATGTGTTGCATCTGTTTATGTTGTGGAACATTTATTTAGTGATGCAAAGATGTGCTGCATTCTTTTATGTTGCATTTGTTTAACTCTGTGAAGCAGTGCTGCTTTGCCTGTCTAAAACACCTGATTGGTCTAATAAAGAGATGAATGGCCAATAGCAAGGCAGGAGAGAGACAGGGCTGATGAGGAGAGAGACTAAATTGGAGGGGCAATCTGGGAAGAGAAAAGTTCTAGGAATGAGAGAAGAAGGGAGCCATTAGGGGCCACCCACCCAGCTACACAGCAAGCCACAGAGAAAGAAGTAAGGAAAAGTATGCAGAAATAGGAAACTATAAAGGCCCAGAGGCAAAAGGTAGATGGGCTAATTTAAGTTAAGAAAAGCTGGCTAGACACAAGCCAAGCTAAGGCCGGTCGTTCATAAGTAAGATTAAGTCTCTGAGTGTAATTATTTGGGAGCTGGGTGGTGGCCCCTCAAAGAGCCGAAGAGTAAAAACAACCAGTTACAGGCCCTCATGCTTCCTAGGATTCGCGTGTCTCCACCTCCCATCTCACTGCAAGAGCACCAGGATTGTGGCTGCGAGCTACCATGCATAGGCTTAACTCGAATTTGAATTCGGTTCTTAACACGTGTGCAGCTAGTCCTTCACCCACGAGACTCTCTCCCCAACCTGAGTTGTGTATTTCTTGTCGTGTTTTTCAGATCCTTTCTGCCACCCTTCACATTTGAGCAACTTTCCCAGGTTTGGTTAGTTAGCAACTTCCCCAAGGAAAAGCCAGAGGGCACCTTCTCAGCCTCCACTGTATCCAAATGCAGGCATGGGAGATCAAACACCTGTCTACTGGGCTCTATCCTAGTGGTATTTATGAGATATTCCTCTAGTTTCCTACAGTGGGAGTCCTAAGGGGTGAGTCAAAGACTCCAGACCAGACCCGAATATGAGTGGTACAAGCTACAAAGTCTGGCCCCAGGGATAACAGCTGTATACACTGGAGAAGGCTCACAAAAGAATTGGCTGTTGTTCCTAACTGAACAGTTAAAACTTTATTCTTGAACTATTCAAAAATATAACTTGCCTACAATAAACTACATCTTCAATAAACTACATTTCTGCTTAAAGTAGGTAAAGATGCTTATCTCTGATGTTCATAACCAAGGGGTCTGGCAAAACACCACGCCGAGCTTTCGGTGAAAAGGGGGAAATTATGTATCAGTCAGGTAGGCTAGAATTAGCTGCAGTAACAAACCATCCAGAATCTCAGTGCCTTGTACGCTCTCAGCTTATTTTCCAGCTACACCCTGTATCCTGGTTATTGTACACTGGCTACATTATTCAATGCCCATCTTCACTCCAAGATCCAAACTCCGAGGGAAGTGCCATCTGTCACATAGAGGGTGTGAGAGAAAAGAGCAAAAAGAATTGTGGTGACCATAGCCTGACTCTTCAATGTTGTCCAGGGCTCAGGGTAGAAGTGGATCATTTGAACAGTGCTGAGTTCAACAAAGCTGGAAACAGTATACAGACTACTTGGAGCAACCGCACATCCTTTCTGTAACTCTGACAAAGAGCTGACATTACTTCCCTGCTTGTTTTCCACCAGCCAATAGACAACAGCCTTTGCTGATGTTCTCTTAGCTGAGATTTGCATTGTTCCAGTTTTCAGAGAAGGCCGAGTAAGGCTGAGCATGTTGTCCTGGGGCCACTGTGAGTTCGCGGCAGAGACAGAATTTAGGTGAGCTCTCTTTCATTTATGTATGCTTATGATGTAAGGAGGAATCTTCCTTACAAACGTCAGAAAACTAACCCAGATGTCTGCAAATCCCAAACAAACAATACAAACGAAGCCAGTTGAAGCCTCTTTAAGTTGACAGTTCAACACTGAAGACCAAATACCTCCATCTTGGGTTTTTCAAAATTACGAAATCCAAGTCCCTGTTCTCTGTGATGCGTTTCTTTGCTGAAGATTACTTCAGAGCTGTTGCTTAGCTGCCACCATAAGCTTGTTAATAGCAAAATTCTTCAGATAATTGAAACATTTATTCACCGGCATATTTATGCTTTACGCTTTTTGTAATAAAAACCTTCTCTCTTCTCCTCTCAAAACAATTGCTTTCTCAGAGAAAACACTAAAATATTTGGCTATGTTACCCCTCCACATGCTCAGAGACTTAATGACTCCATGCATAATCTAGATGAAGTTTTTCCGAATTAGAGTTTCTACTAATGCTTGCAGGCTGCTGACTGCTGTGTTCCTTGTTCGTTTTTAATCTTATCACGCATGGCTTCCAAGTGATCCCTTCTTTTCATTCCTGCAGTTTATTCTGTACGGCAGAGTTTAAAGTGTAATTGTGATAGATCCCCTCCGCCCCTCTCTGCTCTCCCAAGCGCTCACATCAAGCTCAGAAAAAAGAATGCAAGGCTTGAAAAGCTTGAAAATGAACTCTGGTCCATTTCCTCTCCTGCCAGCCCTCCGGCAGGAGCCATTTTTCTCTTGCATGTGTTTTATTTCCTGGAGGCTTTCATTTATCCCTACCTGGAGCTGGTCTTCAGAACGAAGGGAGGTTTTTTGTTGTTGTTGTTGCTTTTTTTTTTTTTCTGATTCTTCTATTCCAATAAAAGAGGAACAGAGAAAAGAGGTTCCCTAAACGAGGAGATCAGCAATGTTTTTCAGCACACTCTTTCCAAATGACCACCAGAGCGATAGCATTCCTAATAGGAATATCCCATGACAAGGCCCTTTCGTATGCGTTGTGGCCTCCCTGATGCTTCGTTTGAGTGTGCAGAGAACTGTGATGACCAAGAAGATTTGTGTTCAATGCACTAAAGTATACGACACCCCTCAAGAGAGCTTTAAGTATCTAGCCGGTCTTGCGGGCAGGGCAGTCAATGAGCCTAATACAGCACACAGGGAAACGCGCCAGTCACTGGAAAGTGGGGGACTTACTAGTCAGAGTCCAGACCTGGTGGTACTTGGTTTCTGGCTGGACAACTTCACAGGCCCATGCAGTGGTGCCTGGAGTGCGCATGGGCGAGGGGCCTTCAAGCATTATGGACTGCCTAAACATTTATTGCGGAGGTCCCCATGGGGGCTGGCCTCGCGGAGCCTGATTCAACAGAGCCGCGGGGGTTCAAGGAAGGGGAGACGGGTGGGGGAGGGGTCGTAAGCCCAGTTTCTGAAAGGCCCTCGGGGTGTGTCCCCAGAGACCACACCAGCTGAGGCTTTCTGTCAGGCTTAAGAACGAATAACTCACCCAACTAATTAAGAATAGTCCCGAATAATTAACATCTGTGCTACCAGACAGCCCTGCCTGGGGACCATTAAGAAGCACAGCCGAGAGTGAATGGCACACAATGAGCCTGCGTGTCAGCGAGGGGGAATGAGTCTCGCTTTTGTCTCCCTGGCAGACTAGATTGTGTGATGCATTTCATACGCCCCGGGGAAGGTCTGGGTCGAGGGGCAGTCTTGTCCTGGTCACCCGGGAAGCAGAGAGCGGCTCCATTTGTGTTTTTATGATGCTTGTCCCACTTACCCTGTGTCTCTCTCCTGCTTCTTCCCTGGGTTTGCCTACCAAGGGAACAAGCTGCAGGCTACACACACACACACACACACACACACACACACACACACACACACAGAGAGAGAGAGAGAGAGAGAGAGAGAGAGAGAGAGAGAGAGAGAGAGAGAGAGAGAGAGAGAGAGAGAGAGAGAGAGAGAGAGAATGAATAGTGGAGCTCATGGCTTGTAAGTGCAGAGGAAACCAGTTTTATTCTTGGGAGAACTGGAGAGCCCAAAGCTGGAAAGTCCTTTTATAATCTACCAGACCAAAAGAGTTGAAATTAAGGCAGACTGCAGCAAAACTGAATGTTTCATTGTAGTATAGAGTCTGTATTGAACAGTTAATTAAAATAATCTCTCTCTCTCTCTCTCTCTCTCTCTCTCTCTCTCTCTCTCTCTCTCTCTCTCTCTCTCTCAAAGCAGGATCAATACAGCCCAAGCTGGGCTAAAAATAAATAACTCACAGAAACCCACCTGCTTCTGCCTCCCCACTGCTGAGATTAAAGGCGTATATCATCACACCCAGCTGAAGTAGCTCCAATTTAACACAAACTTAATTTTTAATTTTTAAGGCATTTTTATTTTATCTCCCTTCTGTTTCAAAGTTAGCTCTCTTTTTCTGTTTGCATAAATTATAGGTGCATCAACTCATGTTTTATATTTTATTATATGAAACCAGGAACTAAAAACAGACCATATCACAGTACAAAGAATGACATAATGTACAGTTTGCCAGAGATGTGGACAGAGTACACAGGAAGAAGGTAGCAGACACTAATGTTGACGCCAATAAGTGTGAGAGTCCTTTACAGCCTTCCCATTTTGTATCGTGCCCATCTGCTACTTAAGCAAACAAAAACCAGTTAAAATACTGCAACAATAGCACAGAAACATATGACTCGGGTTAGTCAATCATTCCTCCTCTCTGGCCCCATCCCCAGCAATAGATTGGTACGTAATCTCAATCAGTGCTCCCTGGTCTGGCTGTGTATGTGCGTTATATAATAATAAGCATATATATACTCATGTAAACACATGTACACAGGTGCACCCACACACTCAGTGAATAAGTCTTTGTGGGTGTTTTGCTAGTTATTCAGGTTGACCTTATAGACTTCTTTTAGTTACAGAGCAATAGATGCTAGATCTATTGATCTATACTGAATTAGCTTTGCTGAATTTAATTTGTCCTCCCCAGAGTGATTCATAAGTATTTATTGACTTATGTTTCCCTCTTTGGGGGAGGTAACTTTAAATCATAGGGGACAGTTTAGTATAGGAGATAGTTTAGCAACCTAGGACTCCCCTTGACCTGGGTCACATACATCCCTCTCCTAACTACAACTAGCAACTTAAGATCTTACCTGCATTGAGCTGCGTATCCCACCCCACTCTGAACAATGGAACAGGTTTCTCCTTTCCCCTGACAACCATCAGTCATGCAAAGTTTCCATGCAGACGTATTCCCAGTTATATCTTGGTCTGAGAACAACAGCACTGACCCAGCGTGAAATAGTTTGGGGGGCTTGTGCAATAAGGTACAGTGTCCTCTATGTAAATATTTGGGGAGGGGTCTCCTATTTACTATCGTATGCCTAGGCATATTTGAGAAGACATAAGTGCAAAAAATTAAAATCAGAAACTTCATGCAAAGGGATACGTACAGTAAGCAGAAGGTTACACAACTCAAGTCTGTTCAATCTCCATGTTACAGACTTCAGCAACCAAACTTCTCCTTCTTTTGGATGACAGAAAAGAAGCTCTAAGCAATAACCTAGGGTCCTTGAGGAATCTTACTAATAAAACCAGCTGTCACTTTTGAAAATATATCTTTATCTATCTCTTTGTTTTTTAATAAAGTATTCTTTGTTTTTTTCAATCTGTATGTGTTTATTTTCTTGAATAAGACACCAAGGACAAAGAAACATCCAGTCCAGACATCCACCACCATTAACACTTTCTTCTTCTCTGTATAGACTTACGCATATTGTATGTGTTTGTGTGTGGGCATGTATGTATGTGTGTTTATGTATAAATAAACAATGTGTTTCTTCTAAGTTGGTTATATAAACCACAGCACAAAGCCTTATCTTCATTTTTAATAGCTGTCTCACTCAAGACAATTTTAGTGGCAATGACTCAAATTAATGTAAACCAAAGAAAGATAATGACTTTGGAAATATCGAGCTGTCCTTGAAGTTGAAGTTAGCTGCTTAAACACATACCCAACTCCCACCTGCCTGATGAGCCCAAGGGTTGCCTCTCACTCCTTTCACAGGCAAAGCTGGCCTTCACCAGGTGGCCTTCCACAAGGGAGTCAGGAACTCTGTGTTTCTTTGGCAAATGGCTGCCCTGGGCCTTGAATCCTTTGCTGCAGGCTGTTTCGTTGGGTAGTCAACAAGCCAAGAATGAGAGAATCTGCAAGAGTCCTTGGGAGAAAAGCCAGCAGGTCAGGTGATCACCACTTCCATGCATATTCCATTGGCCAGGATTCAGTTGTGTGGCATTACCTACCTTCAGAGGAAACCATGGGGACAGTGAGGTACCACTAGTACTTCCGTCACAGCAGGAAATACAGAAACACAGTCTGGAATACACAAAGATGTGGGTGGCATTTAGGAATCCTAGCATTTTAGTAAGGATGTCTCTCAGTCTGTCTGTCTGTCTCTCCCTCTCTTTTATTGTATATGTGCACATGGGCATGCATTGGACCACACTGTCTGATTTTTATTCTTCCCAAATAACTAAATCATTCTTCCTTCTTCCTCTCCTGGTACATTTATTATAGACTCTGTCATTTTGTCTGCCAGATGAAACACAGTACCTTTGCTCCAATTAACTATCCATTTTACTATTAACTATCCAATTAACTATCAATTTTAGTTATAAATGCACTGAGGAAGAGTTCAGTTTGCAGAGGCCATGTTGACATAGTCCTAAGATAGTTCCTCTAAAGGGTAACACTTAGGCTAAAATCTGATGGAAGACAGCATAGCAGACAGAGAACTGTATGTAGAGCAAACAGCTTGTTTCCATTGGTCGCCATGGGGAGGGGAGTGGTGTTACCCAGACAAAACATCACAGGGATGCACAGCAAGAAGAAACTTAGTAGACCTTGATAAGAATTTTCAAGTTCTTTCCTTGTGATGGCAGAGTCCATCCCTATTGTTTACATATTTATTCCTTAGAATAAGGATCACTTTACTGCCTGGGCTTTTGCTGCAGAAATGAACCAGGGTAACACGGTTGCTAAGGCAGGGTACTTCTGGCCATGTTTGACTGTACACACAGGATGGGAAAGCCTAGCCGAGCCTAAGCTATGTGTTAACACTCAATGACCACACAGCCCTCTCTTCTGTTTAGTTCATTTGTGCCATCACAAGAGCAAAATGAGGCCATTCACGGGCTCTTTTTAGAAGGCATAATCACATTCAGATTGATAAATGCTGCAGTCATTAGCAGAGATGGGCTGAGCCATGTCCATTTAGTCTCCGGGAAGGCTGTGCTCATGGGGTGCTCTCTATGGCTGATCACTGGCTGACACATGGTCAACACCATTCCCTGTCGCATCCGTCATCACCACAATGGATTTCTTTGTTCTGGGTGGAAAGTCAGCAGGCAGAAATGTGTCCTAACGATGTGTTGGCATGGCATTTCCCTCATTGCAAAACACAGCCTAGATACCAACAGGTCCTCTTCCCAAGTGCAGGGTTCGGTTTTTAAAAGCTGTTCTACTAAATGAGGCTAAACATTTCTCAACCCCAATAATGAGGGTTCAAACCCAAGTGCAAATTCAAGGGGATTGAATAAACACTCACCGTGTACTCTCCTGGCCAGAACATACTGGGAAAAGAAAGCCAGCCATCATCGGTATGTTTACAGGCTGAGGACTGAAGTGAACATAAGTGACATGTTGCAAAGTAATAAGTGACATGAATAGTATGCAAACCACACTGGATAGTTCTGCTTTGGGTTGTCTAGCAACCACTTCTACATACACGGTCATGGATCTAAGGTCTACAAGGTGTATGGTGTTAAGCAACTTATTTGAAGTCTCTGGGCCTCAGTTTCCCCTTATGGTTAGTGAATGTCTTATTTATGTCAGATTCTCTACATGTGTTTTAGAGAGTAATCTAGGAACTCCAAGGTGTTAAGCACAATTTCTAGCTCTTAATAAGAGACATCTAGTATATCCTGCCTCTTCCTGCTAACTATTTCCTATGGGTACATTCAGGGAATGACAGAATTATTGCCTTCGGTTTTGAACTCACCAGTGACTTTATCAGGCTCCAAGTAGTAGTGCCATTCTGATAATCAAAGAGGCAACCCTGATTAAATAAAATGGGTTATTATATTTTATTATACCAAAAACCAAAAGTCATGAATTTGGAAGAAGAGTCAGGGAGGAGGAGAATAGATAGCGATAAGAAGATGAGGGGGTAAGCAGAATGTAACACGCACGTACATGTGCACACACACACACACACATGCACAAACACACACACACACCCCCTATACATAGTTATTGTATTGGCTAGTTTTATGCCAACTTGGCACAAGCCAGAGTCATCAGAGAGAAGGGAGCCTCAAATGAGAAGATGTCTCCATAAGGTCAGGCTATAAGGCACTTTCTTATTGATGATTGATGAATGATGAGGGAGGGCCCAACCCATTGTGGGTGGCGCCACCCCCAGGCTAGAAGCCCTGGGTTCTATACAAAGGCAGCCTGAGAAAGCCATGGGGAGGAAGCAGGTAGGCAGTACTCCTTCATAGTTTCTTCACTGACTTCTCCTCCAGGATTCCTGCCCTGATTGAGTTCTTGTCCTGAATTCCTTGGATGACGAACTGTGATGTAAAAGCATGTACTAAATGGACCTTTTCTCCCCAAGACTCTTTGGTCATGGTGTTTTATCATAACAATAGTAATATAATTTACACACACACACAGAGTGCATGAAGTTGCCAAAGAACTAACTTAATAAAAAACTAATCAAGTTATGAAATATAGCAGAGTTTCAATACAAAGCAAAGATCTCAGGTATTCACTCAATAAAATATAGTTTTGAAATAGCAATAGAAATGTGGAGGTATGTATAAAAAGAAATACAAATGTCATAGTCCCTGCCTTTGAATAATTTATATCACTTTCTGGGGAGATAGCTAAGTGCCACAACAGGGAGTATGTGATTAAATGACAAACTCATGTTCTAGACTATATTTCTTGAAATTTAAAGAAAGGTCTTTCTTCAGCCTCCCTAGATTAACTTGGCTTATTTGTATTATACTGTGATTAAATGGGAGCAAACAGAAAAGCACATTTAAGTTTTTTATTACTTTTAAGCATCTCTGGAACAAAAGCAAAATAAAGAAATGAAGTACAAGCTACAAAATAAATGCACTCAAATACAGAGAGTTCACTGTACTAGATAGTGCTGCTTGCTGAAACCAAATGGTCCTTCAGAAGATTTGGTGTGGGGAAACAGGGAGAGAAACATGACGTTCTGATAGAGGAGGAGTTAGACGCAGGCTATGATACGTGCACATTCTCCTCTGTTGTAGGAGGAGACTTGTTTGTTCCTGGCTGCTCAGCCCCAAAATAATCACACAGAAACCATATTATTTACAGTACTGTTTGGCCAATAGCTTAAGTGTATTTCTGGCTAACTATTATATCCTAAATGAATCCATCTCCATTAATCTGTGTATCACCATGTGACTGTGGCTTACTGGGTAAAGTTCTGGCGTTTGTCTCCCGTGGGGCTACATGGCTTCTCTCTGGCTCAGCCTTCTTTCTCCCAGCATTCAGTTTAGTTTTCCCCACCTAGTTCTACTTTGTCCTACACAGGCCCAAAGCAGCTTCTTTATTAACCAATGGTATTCACAGCATACAGAGGGGAATCCCACATCACTCCTCCAGGAGGAGCTTGGCTATCTGGGAACTCCTCAGAGCCTTTTGATAGGAGAAACCTGTAAAGGGGGATTACAAAGTTGAGAGAAGTATCTATGGTGTATTTCTGTGAATCAGGGTTTATCTATGTTTATTTGAAGACACAAGTAGGGCTCAGTTAAAAGAGAAGAGAAGATACTGTCACTGGAGGGGAGGAAAAAGCTAGCTCACTTCCATTCATCTATTGCTGTGCCCTTTTCTCCTTCAGGGTGGGCTCCCTACCCCTCATTACTCCATAGTGATTAGTCAGTGGAGGTAGATGCCGAACATCCTTCCTGAGATTTTTGTTGTTGTTTTGTTTTGTTTTTTGAAACTTGAGCAGAGATCCAGTGCTACAGGAGTCTGGCCTTGTAATCTTATGATATCACCCCAAATAACAAAATCACTGCCAAGGCAAAACCAGCCTCAAACACTTTGAATTAACTACAATAGAGCCTAAGTGGTACATGAACAGGGGCTGTACGTGCAGTCGGAAAGTCTTGGGAACAGACTCCTAAGGAGGACAGTCACAGAGCTGAGCATGATTTGGAGAAAATGGTGATGGCAGAAAGTGCCCAGCAGCTGGCCAGCCAGTGTGGGACTTTGATGAATTTAGAGCCTGGTAACGGCTGAGTGCAGGGTGGGGACAGGGGGACTTTCATCACAGGTGTGAACTAGATGCTGTAGGAGAAACAAGCTCCAGAGAAACATGAGGTGACGGTAGCTAATAAGGATGGCTCTGCTGCTTGAAATTCGAACGAGTCGAGTTTAAGTGTTCCTGCCACAAAAAGTAATCTCATAAGGTGCCAGATATGCTAATTATCATGATTGCGGCAATCATCTCATAATATATACAGATAGCCAAACATCACGTTGGGATTGGGGAGAAGGCTGCTCAAAAAATAAGATGGAGAGAAATTGAGGAAGGCTTTCAACATAGATCTCTGGCTTCTACCTCCCGCACCCCTACATGAGAGCTTGCACATGTGCACGTGTGCACACACACACAGACACACATACACACACATACTAAAAACCATTATGTTTTACAGCTTGACAATACAAAACTTACTTGTCAATTATACTTCAGGAAAGGTACAATTTTGAATAGATACATATTATATATAGTTTTTAGTTTTGCAAAATGATGCATGATTTAAAAATGGCTACCAGTAGCAGTCTCTGCAATCATGTCTATAATTGTTACACTGTTCTTTCTTGCTTAGGAACAGGGGACATTCATTCACACAAGAAAAGTAGGGAAGGGCAAACTCAAAGTAGGAGAAAGCCTGAGATAGGTTTGGGCATCCCATCCAGCCAAGCACCAGGAAACAGCAAGAAACAATAAGATGTTTTCAAGTAAGAATGACAAAGGGTCACTGGTATCCTAAGAACTGTGTGGGAAATGCAAGAGTTTGAAAAGCCTAGATGCAAAATTTAGGTTGAAGGAAAGGGTGGAAGAGGAAGAAGAGGCAACAAAGTCATGGAGATAGCGTGGATTTTGTCTATGAAAGATTAAAGGTGTCAATAAATTACCTTTTAAGAAAATGACTAAAGCTGGACAAAGTTGGCAAAAGCAACTTGGGGGGGGGGCACTACAAATCAACTAGAGGGAAACAAGAAAGCACAAAGCTTATAATATTGCTACACTGCTGGTCTCAGGGAGGAGGAGCAGGGGTCTGCCCCTCTTCTGCTCATGGCTTTCCTGCTGGAGTTGCTAAGAGTGGACTGAGGAAATGAGCTGCTGTGTTACTGGAGAAGGATGACTTGATTCAGTGTGAGGAGTGGAAAATGTGCCAATGGCAAGTGTTGAAGCCCGCATATAACCCAAGCATAAGATGCTGTGGTTCCCGGTGGATGAGAGGCAGGTAAGACTAGTAAGAGTTTAATGGGGAAATAAGTTCACCATTGAAATGTTTCCTAAATGCTCTAGAGGTCAATCCAGGGCTATGGCTAGGTGGCCAGCAGCTTGTGTGTACTTGTGATGGAGAATTGAGAGAGCTGGCTATGAGAAAAATATATTGGGGTGGTTTTCAAGCTGTACAAACATTGACTTCTTTCCTTAAACCAAACACGAATCCACCAGCAAAGGCTATGAGCCCCATGAACTACAGGTGTTTCAGTATGAGCATGGATCAGTCACCGGTGACTAAAGGGTGTACAAGCAAAATCTAAAACAATAGATGTTAAAGAAAATCTAAGCAAGCCATTGGAGGCCAAGCACAAGTGTCTGACCATCTGATTATGCATCTTGCATACAGATTAATTACAAAAACAACAAAGACACAAAAATAAAAACCACTGGAGAGAACAGAACCCAGAGATGATGTAAAGTAGAAACTTATATGAACAGGTTTTTTAAAGTTGTTTTTATTGAACTATATATTTTTTCTCTGCTCTCCTCACGTCCTCCCCCTTTTACCTTCTCTCATGATCCTCACACTCCCAGTTTACTTAGGAGATCTTGTCTTTTTCTACTTCCTACTACAAACAAGAACACAGGGCCATGGTTAGGAACCCCTTCAAACAATGAGCCAAAATAAAATATTTTATCACAATGATTAAGTACTTACGATTTTTTTTATGACCACCTTGAACAGTGGTGGTCTCTTTCCCAGATGTACATAGGGGTCTGTGGCTGATTTTGTCCCAACTGTAAGATCTTTACTCCATTGTTTTTTTCAGGGTACTTATATTCACAATGCTCTGATGTTTCTTTAGCACTTTGTGTGAATGAATAAGTATGACTTTCACTTCAAACCCACTGGATTCATACTTCTTGAAATGGAAGAATGTCTCAACTTCATTGCTGGCAGGCCCATGTGGGTAGGTTTGTGAACATGACCAAGAGAGGCAATAGAAAAGAAGGAAAGAGAGAAAGAAAGAAAGCAAGAAAGAAAGAAAGAAAGAAAGAAAGAAAGAAGGAAGGAAAGAAAGAAAGAAAGAAAGAAAGAAAGAAAGAAAGAAAGAAAGAGGAAGTTTGGATGGAGGAAGATGTCAAAGATCAGCTTCAATAAAACTCGTATGTTCCAGGGTAAAAGCATGGGGATTAGAATTAGTAAGCAAAAGGAACTGAGATAAAGGGCGGTGGTGGCGCAAGCCTTTAATCCCAGCATTCGGGAGGCAGAGGCAGGCAGATCTCTGTGAGTTCGAGACCAGCCTGGTTTACAAGAGCTAGTGCCAGGACAGGCTCCAAAACCACAGAGAAACCTTGTCTCGAAAAACCAAAAAGGAACTGAGATATAAGGGAAATAAGAGACAGAAACACTGGACAGCCTTGGGAGGGACATTCAGTGAGTACTGAATCCGCCTTGTTTATCATCTATACGCTTATATAGCAACAGACTTCATTAACATGATATAAGGAATAGACTTGAATTCTCCAGCTTTTGGTCCAAGTGGAGCAGATCACCTCTACACCCAAAAAACTAATTAACCACACCCTAGGTCAGAATTTCTGGTTTGTAGTCACACCTGTTGTCAACAACTTTGAGAGAGCAAAAATAAGCTCAAACTCTCTGATCTTCAGTCAAGGTGGAACAGGCTCACAACTCTGTGGGCCCTCACAGCCCTTCCCTTTTTATTTTGTTTCTGCTACAGGACAGATGACTGTGCCTGTCTTGGGAGTCGTTTTCCCATTTTCCATACTTACCGGATATAAGTACATACATTGTGTCATGTGCATCCTGCCTCAGATTGCCTGGGGGGGAATAAGATCTTACCTATCTCTGACTACCAGCCTCTGTGAATGAAGGGTTAATGGAGAAAGCATCTGTAGGCGCTGTGCACCTTTGAGTCGATTTTCTATCAGGAGAGTTAATCATATGCAAGCAGATAATTCTTTGTGATACGTATACTCCCGTGGCCACAATATCTCCTAATAATGACCTGAAGTGAAATTGCCTTCAAAGGATTTACCATGTCAATTTTTTCCTCAGATAAGCTCTAATGTTTTTCTAATCAGAAACATCTTTATAATGAACTACAAACATTAACAGGTCAATACCATAATTCCGATGTAAACATACAGTTTGTCAAATCACAATTCCCTTAAATCCATTCTAATCAAAAGACAAGAAAAAGCTTCTGTGACTGGTGAGCTTTGACTTTTTTTTCTCTCTTAAGTCCAGCTGCAGGGCTGCTTCTAAGTTTCTGAACTGTCCCACTCTCTGAGCAGCAGCTAAAACCTTTATGCCCTCCTCATCTGAAGAGGGGCTTCAGTCACTCTTTGGCTACAGAATAGTGTTTCATTGCCTCAACAAGTCTCTTTCCCCCAGAGGGGAATTTTTTGAGGTCTCAAAAAATCTTTTATTGCAACAGCAGATTGAATACCATACTGGCAAAATGAGTTCTCTGTCCCAAGATGCCCAAGTACAGATAAACTGTCAAATATTCAGTCGGTGATCCTGGGTGAGCTCCAGAGTAACCAGATCTCACTAAGATCTGGAAGTATATGCGGTAAGTCCACCAAGAAACTAGGAATCACCAGTCATCACCACAAGCTTCCTTCCTTTCTCAGACTGCAGCATGAGGCGTTAGTCAGGAACACGGATTCGGGAACCTCAGTCTGCATCTTCTGTGGGGTCCTTAGTGGTTGCGATGTTCTCTGGATGGGACTCCTTTATTTTACATGCAAGCATCTCATTAAGCTTTATTTTCCTGTGAACAAAGCTCAAATATGCCTTCGACTCCATATTACAGGATCAGGTCCTTGTCAACTAAAACAGGGGGGGATATAACTCCCTTTTATATTTTATTTTCAAAATTGTGTTTTAATCTCACTGAGGGGCTCAGGATCCCCTGTAAAATCCAAGTTGCTAGTGTCCCTGGTTGACAGATTTCCCCAGACACCTGGCTGGAGTTGTCTTTGCATGTCAATAGACACTTGACTGCTTGAGACTCCGTTGTCAGGCTGGGAGCCAGGATCTAGCCTGGCAGCTGAAGCTGGCTCAGTGGTTCCACCATAGACCGGAGACTGGCTGCTGCTGCAGCAACAGCTCCTGGAGGCTTCAGCAGTTCCATAGGCTAGCAGCTTGCAAAATTAGAAGGCGCCAGCTATAGCGTGTGCGCACGGGCATGGTGGCAAGAGCCTGCAGCTGCAGCCAGGCTTTGTGCCCTGCGCTCCCTTCCCTCCTCCACCGCTCAGCAGCAACGTGTGGCTGTGGTGTGGGCGATGCTGCTGCACCTTGGCCTCTCTGAGTCCTGGAGATGTTTGTGGTCGTCAAGGGCTACAGATGAGGGAGTGTAACATTTACAAACTCTAAAAATCGCTGCCTTTGTTTCGGCTCCACCCAGCTCCTCTGGCTATCAAAATACACCCAAATAAATGTCCCATATCTACAATTATATACAATTTTACTCCCAGTATATCACCCCACCTTTCTTCCTTTATTATCTTTTATTGTCTATTACTGAGTACTCAATTCTCACCTCTACACATGCAGTGTAATATTTACTCTACAGCCTCCTACATGTTATCTCCTGTACCGCTGGCCACACATCTGTGTGTCATCTGTCATGTGTCCTCCGCCCCACATTGCCGATCCATATGTCCCTAGCTTCACATTGGGTGGCATCTGTCAAAGACCAGCTTCAGCAAAACTCATGCATTCCAGAGTAGGAGCGTGAAGATTAGAATTATTAAGCCAAAGGAACAGAGAAATAGGAGAAATAAAAGACAGAAACACAGAACAACATTGGGAAGGACATTCAGTGAGTACTGAATCTACCACGTTTATTATCTACGTGTTATATATACTTCACTCCAAAAGGGAAGTGGGAAGCTACAGACTTCATTAACGTAATATAAGGAATAGTCTTGAATTCTCCAACTTTTGGTCCAAGTGGGCAGATCACCTCTACACCCAAAAAACTAATTAACCACACTCTACGCCAGAATCTCTGGTTTGTAGCCACACCTGTCGTCAACAGTCAAGGTGGAACAGGCTCACAACTCTGTGGGCCCTCACAGAAAGAAAGACAGGAGAGAGAGAGAGAGAGAGAGAGAGAGAGAGAGAGAGAGAGAGAGAGAGAGAGAGAGAGAGAGGATGATTATTAATACAAGCATAGCTGGGGGTGAGAGGACCATTACTGCTCTAATGCTGCCCCTGCAGCCTGTCTTGGTCGTATTTGTAGGGGAACAGACTCAGGCTGCCATCTTCCAAGCTGACAAAATTGTGGTCCATACTTTCTGCATACACTGTCAGCATCCTTACTCTGACCAGGGGCCTAAGACACTGACAGCTGTGACATAACATACTCAGGTTATCAATACACATTCACTCGAGACTTCATCCACTCTCCGTACTCCGCACTTCATCAGTAGTGACTTGGTTTTCAACACTGACTATTCACCTGTTTTTCATTGTATGTGAAAAATTTTATCCATTCATTCCTATCTTGATTTTCCTATTATTCTTCCTATGCCCGTTAATCTCATTTATCATTGAATCTAATCTTAATTTCCTTGTCCTTTGATTTTCTAATGGCAGCCTTTAGTTACACAGAACTCATATCTTCCTGCAGTCCATTAATATGCCAAATAGTTTTCTGCATTTTCTTTGTGTCTTCTTAATGAATTCTTTTGAATCTGGTCCTTGTGAACCTTCGGCGGAATGATTTTTCCAGTTTTCACTGCTGTTCTTTATGTGCTGTTTTTAATCCATGTAGAAGGATGACAGTCTATCTGACCTCCTGCTTGTCAATCATCAGGGAGTCGGGCCTGGCAGTGATTCCACGGTTCGGACATTTCGTATCCTATGATACTGATAGAAATGCCGATGTCTGTTTGGTGGCATTGGCTTTGAGTAGCTTCTGATGCACCGTGCAGCCTTGAGAAAGTACAGAGAAACACACTTGGGAATAACCTTCGCCTGTCCATCTCTGACCGCTGTCCCCGGTGTCTTGCAAGGATTCATGTAGAACATTTCCTTTGTCTTATATGATTTTATATCATTATCACTATCTAGTTTTTCATGAAACAAATGGAAAACGACCATTCTGGCTAGCACCATGGGCATTTCCCATGTCTTTTCTCATCATGCATCTCAGTTTGCTGTCCATTTGATCTCCAAGAGCTTTGTCCCTTGTTAGAGTTTTCTCAAATAGGACAGGTACAAGGGTACATGTAATTAGAACCCTTCATGTGACAGGTAAAATCAGAGACACTTCAAACAAGGGGACATATGTGTAATTTACTATAGAGTTTATTGGGATTTCTGAGAATATAACAGCTAGAGGCTATTCTATTTCGTGTTAAACAGTCATGACTTAATTGCAAATTTATGTAATACATTGACTCTACATTGACCACCTGCATGAGTTTAGATGTTTGCTTTTGTCACAGGTATTTCCACAGGAACTTGGGAGAGTAACTGGGGGCAGGAGATCAGGTGTTATTCTATGTCAGAGCCACAAGGGAAAACTCTCTTTGAGCTCTTCCCAAAACAATGACAAATGCCAAGTCTGTGGAACATGAAGGATGGAGACCCCATTGCTTAAAAGTAGAAAAAAAATATCTTTAATTAACAGGGCCTCAACCTTACCCCATTACTGCTTTTCCTTTGTTAGAGAAGAAACTAAAATGCTGTCTCCAGCGGGTTCAGTGGTGCCTCAAAAGTGAAGGCAGCATCGTTGTTTTAAGCTTTATAGCCTGCACCTCTTCTATACATTTGAAATGATAGGGACACTATGGATTTTTTTTTGGCCCCACAGATTTATTTTCCCTAAAAATATGGGGAGATTATTTGTAAAAGAGGGACTCATTTCTCTCTTACAAAATGCTTATCTGTCCCATCTCAAATTCACTAGAGGACCCTTTGTCTTGTAACTAAATGAACGGATTGGTATATATTTTAAGAAAACTGCCCAACATTTCTTTCTAACAATAAACTCTACAATATTCTTAATTACAGAGTGACTTCGACCATTGAATGCTTTCTTTCACGGGTTCAATTTTCTTTGAACCTTTCATGATTTTAACAGAAATATTTATATAGCATATATTTCAAAACTAGGAGAATAAATGAAGTCTGTGACAAAACAAAAACAACAAACGAAAATCTGACTTATTATGGATTGTGTGGAAATGACTGGGTTAAACATGCTATCGACGTGTGAGCTCCACAAAGGTGGCCCCGTTTTCTTTAACAAGCAGTCTCGAGAAAGTACGCCTTGCTGTTGTTAAAATGACATCACTTATTCTTGTCAGAAAAAAAAAAAGCACCAGGCTGCTATTTCTCAAATTATGCAGCATTGATTTAGCGTGGACTGCCAAGGAACCGTCTTTCTAAACCTGCTATGTAAATATGTTAAGTCCTTAATTCAAGAATTCTTCTCCAAGCTCCTCCCATTCCTGCTTTGTCTTCGCTGTTCCAGCTCTTTACAGATTAGGGAACTCATTATTCATGGGTCGGGAGGAACTCAATGAGTCATGAAGAGGTAATTTATGAGGGCAAGAAACTCTCATCTACAATGTGCATAAATAATAATAATTCATTGTCATGATACAATGACCCGCCTTCTATTTATAGCTTTGGTGTTAAGAAAAATTAAGTGCACAATAATTTCCATGAAAAAAAGATCAATTTATGAGCCACCTGTCTGTCAGACGCAGACCTAATTTGGAAACAAAGAGGGTGCCAATAATTTCCATTTTTTTCACTCTTTGAGAAACAATACAAACTTCAAGTTGCGCCATCCACTCTTGCTCTTTGACAAAGAGAGAAGGTGATTTCAAGAAAGATTGCTGAATGATTTGATTCAAAGTGGGGTTCTGTACAGATGTTCTATTTTGATGTGACTCTAGAATATTTCCAAAATCTTATTTGTAGTTTTTCCAAGTACTGGGTCTAAATTAAATGCTTTTTTAAAATAAAAGTTCTCATACCAGGAAGGCAAATAATGACATAACTTCTAGTTAAACTTTTATAAAGCATTTTACTTCTGGTGCGATTAGATACAATAGCATTAATTTGTCTGGCACGTGCACACACATGCACAAATTCTAAGCTTACAGAGTGATGATATATATATGTATATATATATATACACACACACATATATATATGCACTTAATCATGGAACCACAATATAAACATTCCAAGCTATCCAGCAGTGTCTTTCATGGCTTTCCCCAAGATGTAACCTATCTTCCCAAGTTGTAATGTACACTTTCCAAGTGTAACACAAACTTCTACAACTTCCAGAAACTGCTAATCTCTACTGCTTCTGAACACTTACACATTGAGTCATTGCATCTATAGTATAAACTCATAACTCCCTTGTCACAGAAGCCATGTGTGTGTGCATGCATGTGTACACATACACATATCTATATATATTGTAAGTATTGTTATAGCTATAGATGGGTGATAGATAGATAGATAGATAGATAGATAGATAGATAGATAGATATTGTTCTTTGTCTGAGTTGAAGCCAAATAGATAATTTCTGTGAGTTCAAATTAAGAGATTTTGTTTTTATTTTTAATTATGTACATATGTATGAGCATGAGGGCAGATTGCATATGTAAATGCCCACTGAGGCTGGAGGAGGGCATTGGGTCTCTTAGAGCTGGAGTTAGAGGTGCTTGTGACCCAAATAACCTAGGTGTTAGGAACTGAAATCAAGTCATTTGAGAGAGCAGCAAGTCCTCTGAACCTGTGAGCCTCCTCTGAATCTGTAAGCCTCCCTCTGACCTGGCTTCCTTGATTTTTTTTTAAGAGTCCATTGGAATTCCAAGTTTTGGAAATAATAATGGCCTTTTCCACATTGGAATTCTGGTGGAATTTCGAAAAGGGTTAGAGGAAATAATTTTCATTAGCTCATTTATTTATTCAGTCACAAACGAACACAAATATCATCAATGTATGGCTTCGGTCCCAGCAAAGACTTCTGAAATGGGCACCTGAAACTCAAAGATTGATTCCCAAATGCCCTTGGGTTGCCCTTTACAAAATCTTTTTAAATTAGGGCTATTTGATGCCATACATCCTTAATGCCTAATTTTTTTTTTTTCCAGTGAAGGGAGAAGTAAACAAAACCCCTATATGCCCATGGTTTCTGGTTTCTGGATACTGTGTCGTCATCTGTCGTTCCCTGTTTGCTGTTTCTCTGCATTCCTCGCAGGTGATCTGGTCATGCTGCAATTCTCCCTGAAATGCATCCATTCTCCCTGCCCTCCTACTCTGAGATACATAGATGTTCCATCCTTGTGTTTCTGTTCTCCCTTACAGCATCTACTGACCTGACCCTCAATGGCTCAATGGGACCCTCCGGGTGCTTGCCTGGCTCCTGCAGCCTACTCCAGGATTTTTAAGTTTGTCAAACTGGCACAGTTTCCTGGAAAAAAGTTTTATTCATTTATCTGTTAATATATGCATGTAAATAATGCAGCCACAGTGTGCTTGTTTTATCTCTGTGTGTATATGTATGTGTATTTTAAAATCTGTAAAACTTGTAACAACAGCTCTGGAAAAATACAAACACGTGAATAGCCACCATTTTCGGTTGAGATCAGAGCAAAAACCTCAGTGCCATCTTGAGTAAGAGTACCCATGTGCCCTGGTCCTACCAAGGAGACATTCCACCTCCAGTATACTTTGACTTACTAAAATATTCTTTCTACTCTTCTTGCCTCGACTGACATTGGTAAGCTGTAACTGACTGAGTAAAACTATATCTAAATTTAACTTCTATGTCTAATTTAGATACACCTGACAGGTAATGGTACCCTGATTCTCAAGTGCCTTTACAGACCTGAGAGTATGACATTTAACAAAAGAGCTTCTTATCACAAAGAGACATCCCAGCTCCTGCAGCATCCTATAGCTCCTCCATGAAGATTCTTGGTTGCAGAAGACTTTCATCCTGGAGGCTTGCCTTTGGATATGGCAAAGCCACCCACACAACAAAAACTGCCTTTCACTTCATCTGCTGCCTGGACCCTACCTAAAATGGACGACACTACATCAGGGAATCGATCATCTCATCCTGCCAAAACAGATAGACTAAACCCTACCCCCACAGGAAAATCTGTCCAGCCTCCTGGGCTCAACAGCTAAAGGCAAGTATTGTTTCTGAGACTGATGTTCGCCAAAGACCACGGGAAACTTGGGATTGCCTGGGTAGCTGGAAAAAAGCTGTCTCACTTCTGTTCATTTATTTATCCCTCTCAGTTCTGTCTGATGGCATCTGATGACTTGGGATATTGGTAGCTCATTAGTTCATTTTTTTAAGTTTCCTGCTAAAAACACAGAGAGGTGTGCCTCTTTCACGGGCTTCATGGCTCAGAATTAACAGTTTTCAGATATATCTTTAGAGGTTCAGAATTTTTAATTTCCTTTAGTTGTCTTCTAAAATGTTCATGACTTCTAACCTAAAGCCATAGCCTTTTGCTATGACACCAAGATGCCAATCTGTTCCAGCTGTCTTAGAGATACCTGCAGGGAAAAGTTCTGCAGCTGCATCAAGAAATCTGGTAACAACTAAGACTCTGGAGCCTATTTTTGACCCCACCCATTTTTGAGCATATTTTACAGATCACTCCTGCTATCTTGGTCAAGACCAAATTACAGAAGGCCCACTAGATAATGGCAGCATCTGCACCAGCTCCTGGGACTTCACCACTGGTACCACTTCTCCAGCCTCAAATGGGCACCTACATAGCATTATTAGGGGGAGTAATAACAATCTATTTTTTTCTCCTAGCAACCTGCCTTCTCATCTCTCTCAAGGAACAGATGTCTGATGATGTCTCCGGGATGGCAGTTAAACTGATGCCTCTTCACGCACACCTCTCACTGAGCATGAGCCCACCAACTCCCAACTCTCCCCTCCCCCATGTCTCCCCATGCCCACAGGAAGTAGCCAGACTTGAGCCAGTGCTCCTATACCCGAAGAGTCTGGGATGCTTGATCACCCTAGTCCCTGGCATCCATATACCCAAAGAGTTTGGAATGTTTGGGTAAAGGCTTCACTCCAGCTGGAATCCATATACCCAAAGAGTCTGGAATGTTTGGGTGGAGGCTCTACCCCTGCCCCACCCCCCCCAAGTTGCCTCAGTCCAGACTCTACCCCTAAGAAAGCCCACCAAACGATGACCCCACCCCAGAGATGCTCAAGACCACTCCCACAGAGTAGTTAAACTGCCTCCCAGAGAACAAACATGTGTTTTTTCCAGTCTTCTTTTTCTGTCTCCTCTAAGGGGGGCTGGAAAGTTTCCTGGGAGCTTTGGCAGCCATTAAACATGGGCTTTTCCTAATCCAGTTTGATTGGTCTGATTCAGATTATTGCTTCGGCAGAGAGGCTTATTGGGGTGCAGAGACTTTTCAGTGACCATTTGATGCAGAGTGTTGAGATGGAGTATTGAAGTCTGAGATGATGTACCCAAGGGAAGGAGCAAGGAAGCCATTTCAGACACAAGGTAGGGGATTCATACAAGGACTCACTCCAGAGTCTCAAGAAGATACTCTCTGAGCACTTCCCCAAATGATAATGAATGTCAAGGTTGTGGAATCTGAACGATGGAGACCCCAATGTTTAAAGGTAGAAAAATGATCTCTAACACAGGAAACCAATCCAGGTCCAAGTGCCTTTAGTTTTAAAGTAGTGACTAAAGGTATACATTTTATAGTTGCTATTGTTAGAACATGGGTCACAGTATAAGAAATGCTGGAACAGTATTTGGTGATACGGATATTGGACAATTTAAATTCACTTCTCATTATGTTCAAATGTGAAACATTCCTTACTGGACACATGTGTTTGAACACTTGGTCCCCAACTTGTAGCTCTGTTTTGGAAGATTGCAGAATCTTCAGAATTTGGGCCCTAGATGGCGGAGACAGATCACTAAGGGGTTGGCTTTAGTGTCATGGTCTGGCCCTGTCTGCAGTCCACTTCTCTGCTTTCTGGCCTGCAGCTGCAATATGACCTGCTGCATTATGTTTAGGCTGTTGTGGACTGAGAGTCCTCTGTCACCATGGTGTCACCACCAGAACATCTGAGCCACTGTCCTCAGAGCATAGCCTTCGGCTTAAGAAAGATTTTTCTTCTCTATTTGTCTCTCGAAAGATAGCTCTCTTTCCTGTTTCTAGATCCATGCATTTACGTGTCTGTCGCCGAGCACTCCCCTCCCTGTGGGTAAAATTAAGTTATTCAAAGGCGATTGGAGCCCATCTGCAGAATTCAGGGTAAGGTCAATCCTCTCCCATCCGTATTACCACAAATATGAGACACTGATCCTCCCATGTAAAAATCGAATGCTCTTAATGCTTAAAGGAAGAGAGAGATGCTGGGAGAAATCAAGCTAAGAGCCACAGACTTGCATGTCAAGTCTGTTAAGTCATCACTGTGTAGTAGTACACAGACCCTGATTTCTCCAATTTGAGAATTTTTTCATGGCGCTCACTCCCGGGATCCCTCCACGGGTGAGCAGCGGGAAGCAATCTCTTATTTAATGGTAGGGGTGGGAGTTGTGAAGGCGACGCTTGACTTAATCGCACCAGTAGGCAAGCCCAACTCCCAGAGATGTCAGTCTCAATAATCATCAGTCTCTGATCCGAGGCGTCCTGCAGCCTCGTGATGCTGGAAGAACCACAGAGGACTCTAAAGGGAAAGTACAACCCACACAAAAAGAGGACAAACAGCCTGCAGGGGGTGGGGGGTGTACCCTCAGATGCTTGATGTGCCAAGCTGAGACTCTGACAAACCAGGAAGAGAGCTGCGGTTCAACCCCCACAAATGAGCTAGGGCTCCAGGGAAGAAACCTGGGTGCCGCAATCAAAGAATTTTCCATTCAGTATGATACTCCCCGAAACATTCCTGACTGAGCTGTTCTTTGCTAAAGTAGTGTTCATTGTGGTGCCAGGCTTTGAAGTCTTAAAAGGCACACAGCAGTAAGTGGCATCATTTGAACCTAACACAAGCGTCTTAGTATCCGCGAGAGTTATAGAACATCAGAGACCAGCCTGCTGGGATGTAGCTGACTGCTATTGTGCGTCCACAAGTAGAAAGAGGTGTGTGTGGCCTCTTACCTGCGGCATGTTACTTCTCAAGTGTATTTTAGGGTTTTTTTTTCTTCTTTTTCTGATGGTAGCAGCCCCAACATTTTCCTGCTTGCCAACAGTTTTATTTATAGTCTAGCACATTCTGTTTCTCTTAAAAGATGAGAGCCTGAAGGAAAATTTATTAGATCCAACTGAGAAGTTGACTGGGTTGAAATGCTCCCTTCTCCCTGCAGACTGCTCCAGCCTTACTGGCTGTGCTGCAGACAGCTAACACCATCTAGCACACTGGAACATCTAGGGAGAGCTAACCAAAGCGCTATTGTTTGAGCCGACAAACTTAAAGGAACTTTTCTGGATTTTTTAAAGCATTAAATCTTCATAATAGGAAACTGAAAAGTAAATTATGAGGAATTAAATAAGAATTCCTCATCATTTTCCAAGTAGAGAAAACCACCATTCTTACTGAATATGGTTCTGTCCTAATCTTTTTCACTCTATTTTGAACATTTGTTTATTTTGATTAAAAATGCCTCAGAAAATCAGAGAAAGTAAAGTTGGACACGATGGCATACACCTATAATTACAGAACTTTACAGAACTTGAGAGTCTGAGGCAGGAGAACTGTAATATCTAGGCTACCCTAGGCTACACCATGAGACCCTGTCTCAAACAAAAGGAAACAAAATGTTAAGTAAGAAGGTAAACAGGCATATAAAAATATAAGTGAGAGTGACTAGGGAGTCAATAGTCTTCTGAAAATGGCCAATTGAAAGGGAGGATTAAAGGTCTGTCCTATTTCCTATAACATAGCACTACCTGCCTAAAGAGTAAGTCTACAATGTCTAGACTGACTGAAATGCGAAAGGCTGGCATTACAAAATGCTGGCGAGGTCATGCAGCATCCACAGCTCTCCGATCCTACCTATGGGAATGACATGAATCAAACGCTGGAAGGCAGCACAAGAGTTGATTGTAAAACAAGATGTATGTTAATTAGCAATTTACTAATTAGGTTTACTCAGAGGAAGCAACACACACCCATATCTCTAAACAAACATCTGTCTAAAATGTTCTTTTAAAAAAGATTTAGGTAGTTTTTAAGCATGGGTGAGCACCTATATGTATGTATATACATCGTGTCTGTGTGTGTGTGTGTGTGTGTGTGTGTGTGTGTGTGGTTAGAAGAGGGTGTCAGATCCCCTGGAAGCAAAGTAACATAAGGTTGTGGAGCCACCATATATATTGTAGGAATCGAACCCCGGCCTCTGGCAGATTAACCAGTGTTCTTAACCTCTGAGCCATCACTCTAGCCCCCTAATAATATTTTCAATAGCTTTATCTCTAATGGATGGCTGAGAACGAAAACAACGGACACACACAGAAGTCCCAATAAACAATATAGATAACATACATGACTATCAAAATCAATATACTAAAAGAAAGAAACCAGCATGGAAAGTCAATATGCTATACCAGGTCCATCAAAAAAAAAAAAATTCTAGAACTTTCAGAATCTATGCAGGAATATGCTCAGTTATCCACAATGTGTAAAAGTCCCTGGTCTTGGTTAACCCACAGCCTCACTGAGGACAATCAGTTCCTAGAAGCTGTTAAATGGTTTCCCTCTAGTTTCCTTTGGAAGTCTTTGTTTCCTAGTGAATAGTGAATCTTTTTCTTTTCTTTGTAAGAAGTGTATTTATTTTGTTTTCTATAATGTTTGTTTTGGTAAATTACCATTGAGCTGTTTTACTTTTCTGTTGCTGCCATGTTCTTTTTCCTGGGTCGTTTTTGAGTTCTTTGTGAGCTAAGAGGATAAACATGATGGTTTTTTTTTTTTTTTTTTTTTTTTTTTTTTTGTGGCAAGTGCTTTTCTTTTTCAATTTGTTTCCTTTTTGTGTTCTGTTTTAAACAGTCAAACTTCTTTGGTGTAATAATCAAATCAAATGTGTTGCTTTCCTCGCCACAGGCTAAGCTACAAAGATCTTTCTTTTCCTTCTTTTCTTAATTTTTAGATAAAAATTTGCAATAATCCGAATTTACTTTATCCTTTCTTGAATGATGAAAATCTTGCAAGACAGTTTCATAAAACCTTCTTCATTGTTTATTCGGTGGTGCGCCATAAATCAGAATCCTATGTATTATGTAGTTAGGTATGTCACAGATTAGTTATTTACTACGGTGAACCATGTATCTATTACACGAGTAGGCCATAGGTTAAGCTTTTGTTGCTATGAGTCTTATTTAATATGGCTAGGTCAGTAACACGTTTACTTTTTGAGACATCCTTTAGCTTTTATGGTTGATTTGATTCTCTAAACTCCAGAGTTGATTACCAGGTAAGATGAGAGATAAAAATCTAAAGCCACAGACAACATTGGGATATTTATGCTGAAATACTTAAGGGCTACATGATGGAGGAAGGTCATTGGTTAATTAAATAAAGAAACTGCTTGCCCTGATAGGTTAAAACATAGGTGGGAGGAGTAAACAGAACAGGATGCTGGGAGGAAGAGGTAGTGAGCTCAGACTCGACAGCTCTGCTCTGGAGCCATGCTCAGCTCTCCCAGGTAGACGCGATAGCTCTGCACTCAGAGACACACACGATGAATCTCTGACCCAGGATGGACGTAGGCTAGAATCTTCCCGGTAAGCGCACCTTGGGGTGCTTACACACATTATTAGAAATGGGCTAGTCCAGGTGCAAGAGTTAGCCTAGAAGAGGCTAGATATAATGGGTAAGCAGTGTTTAAAAGAATACAGTGTCCGTGTAATTATTTCGGGCATAAGCTAGCCAGGCAGCCGGGGTGCTGGGGACGCGGCCCCGCCGCTCTTATTTCAACAGCTACAGTATAAGCAACTTACTAAAGTAGATAATGTTTAGGGTTTTATATGGGTAGGAACTATTGTTTTTCACAAACTGTCATATTTAATTCCACTAAAGTTTATATGAAGTAGATACTTCTCCACGTCTTTGTGAATAAGAAATTGGAGCCTTTGGGAGGCGGGGCCTAGCTGTCAAAAGAGGATCTCTGGGGCAGGCTGTGGAAGGTTCTACCCACCTGAGTTCTTTGTGCTCTGCCGCAGTGTGAAAGGCCACTAAGCTACCACAGGCTGTGCTGTGCTGCCTTCTCTACCATGATGGACTGAAACCGTCAGCAGGCCTAAATCTTCCCTCTTGAAAGTTGTTTCTGTCAGAGATGTGGCCACAGCCAAATGAATGTAGCTGATAGCACCCAAATCTGCATTGGAACTCTTGTGTGCACAAACAGAAGCCTAGGGACGTTGTTCTCACCAGCCAGTGTTGGAAACAACCCAAACCCCATCAGCTGAGAACTGCATGATCAGGGAGCACCCATTGCCCCTGCAGAGATCCCAGACTTGTTTCTTAGCACCCATGTCGTATTTCACAACCTTCAGTTACTCCATTTCCTTTTGGGGGATCCAACATCCTCTTCTGACCTCTGGGGGAGCCAGGTATGTATGCGGTTCACACACAAACATGCAAGCAAGGCATCCATATACATAAAATTAAATAAATAATTAGAAAATAAAACACAGTGGTTGGAGTGATGACTCAGTGGTTAAGACCAAGGGAGATAGCTTTACAACTGCCTGTAACTCCAGTCTCAGAAGATCTGACACCCTCTCTGGCCTCTGTGGACATTACACATGTGTGGTGTGCAGACACACATGCAGACAAACACCCATACCCACACAATTAATAAAATATAAAAATTAAATAAATAATATAAAGCAATATCAATGAAGCTTGAAGACGAGGCCAGTGAAAGAAGCCACACAGCAGTCAGTCACAGACTGCTTTAATTCCTTCTGTGTGGAATATCCACAAGAAGTATGCTCTCACAGAGACCAAAAGCAGAGCAATGATTGCCCAGGGCTGAGTGAACGAGGATTCCCAAAGAGAATGTTTTAGAATGAAGCTACAGGGGTACTGGTTGCTGAGAATGTACCACCCCTATGCTATGTTTTGCCTCAAATAGTGATGGGGACATGTTATGTATAGAATCTCTGCTTTTAACCTCCATACATTGTGTGGGATGACTAAGTAGCCATTGCGAAGGCAATCGTTTGGGTGAGAGACAGCTTTCCAGAGCAAAATAGCTAAGCATTAAGGTGAATATGAAAGAAAGAGCAGAGTGTCAGGGGTGTGTACACACAAGGTAGGGGCATTCTGATTAGGTAGACAGAAAAATATACGCATGATTAAAATAAGATAAATCTTATAAGAAAGAACACTCAGGAGCATAAAACAGAGTGAAGGAACTTGGTGAGGTTGACTTCGGCGGGAAATAAAGGGGTATCACAGTTAAAATTAAAGCATGATATTAATTCAACACATACTTACCAAGCCACCTTTTCAAATGCCAAGGACTAGAATTTCCAGAAACACTTATAGGTAGCAATATAAACTCATGCTGACTTAGACATTTGCTATTTCAGTGGAGTCCAAATATACACAACTACTTAGACCCCGTGTATCACAGAGTTGCTTAAGTCTCTAGTCACAGTCTTGAGTCAACCTAAGTGACCTTGTGTGCATTTTCCATATAGAAATGTGCCTGCATACTTATAAATGCGTCATTCTTCCTCCCATATCCTTTTGGCTCTGGCAAAATATCAATGCCTGAGTCCCCTTCCTGCTGTCTTTCTTTGCCATAATCTACTCTCTCTCTCTCTCTCTCTCTCTCTCTCTCTCTCTCTCACACACACACACACACACACACACACACGAGAAGGGGGGTCAGAAATGCTGGAGAAATCACTCTGCTCCAATCACACACCTCTTTCCTGTTGGTAGATTAATTCCGAGTTGCATTTTCAACACATGGCCCAGCATCCAGGCAGAATGCAGCTCCAGATATTTACAGTAAGACTCCCCCAGTGACCCAGTGACCGGCCTCCTCCTCTTGACTGCTCACTTTCTTTCTTCCAGGCTTGTCCTCATGTATGGTCTAAGGTCTGCTTTGAGAGAAATACCAAAACAGATATTCACATTCCAACTGAAAACATATTCTTAGTATTTCAGTGAGAGTCCATTCAGGAAGAGAGAATACACCAAAAGTATTTCCAAAGGGATTAACTATATGGAATTAGTTAACAAGAAAGAAGGAAGCCTTTCTTGACTCGCGGGCAAGGTGAAACCTTCTACTCTTTCTCCTAGTTCACTTAGGCATTGGTTTGATTTTTAAAAAAGATTTATCTGAGAGCTCCTGCTCTAAAATCTACTAGTTGAATAGCGCTTGTTTCTGTGCACAGGACACAAAATGCTTCCCATGAGTCTTTCTGGTTCCACTTTTTTCCCTTCTCTAATCACCTGTCTCTGCTGCAAAGACAGTAGTGTCTTCACCCATAATAAGTTCACGTGGCATTCTCGGAAGAGGGAGATCTGTGAGCACCTAGCTATCACTCAAGATGTCTTTGAATCAGCCACCTCAATTAGGCTACGAAAGACTTTCATAGTGTGTGAGAAAGTGTGAGAAAATCATTTAATATATATTAATGTTCAAGAGGCGGTTCCACTTTACTTCTAATCAGCGTCTTTCATTTTCACTGCTTCCTGGCTCAGAAGAAAAGAGGGAGCCTACTGTAAGCTGCTCAAGGCGCTGGCACCACGCTGTCCTAGAAAGGACTTTAGTCATTGCTAACATGCATTCTCAGGTGGTAGCAATGATGAGCCCAAGGCAACACATGACAATTTCACACACAGGAGATGATTTTAGCAGAGAGAAGAGTCCTGTTTACTCTACCCACACAGAGGAAATGGAGAAACTGAACACATTCAAATGTTTACATCCTGTAAAGTCACATTTTGTGTAGGAAACCTTCAGTCAATTATGACGTGTGCTTAGCTAACCTAGAGCGTGACTGCCAAGAGGAAATCCTAGCTTATGAAGGTTCATGGAGCCAAGGGACAACAACTGCCAGCATTGGCAGACTGAAGGATTCGGAGGCCAGAGATAAATCTGGTGATTAGAGATGTATGCCATAGATAGAGAAGGGAAGAGGAATGTGTGTGTCAATCACAACTTACATTGCTTTCAAAAATACATTTTATTAGCTGGGTGATGGTGGCACGCACCTTTAATGCCAGCACTCGGGAGGCAATATCTCTGCGAGTTGGAGGCCAGCCTGCCCTACAAGTGAGTTCCAGGACAACCAAGGCTACACAAAGAGAAACCCTGTCTTGAACTTCACCGCAAATACATTTTATTAATTATTTGAAAACTTCTTACATGAATAAAATGTTTTTTGATTCTACTCACTGTAGAAAGGAGCAGCAGGCTGCGTTCCGCCTGGCTTCTGCATGGCTAGCTTTATACCCAAAATAACAACACACAAATTGTATTCTTTTAAACACTGCTTGGCCCATTAGCTCTAGCCTCTTACTGGATAACTCTCACATCTTGAGTAACCCATTTCTATTAATGTGTGTAACACCACTAGGTGGTGGCTTACAGGAAGGATCTTAACCTACATCCATCTTGGAGACGAGAGCTATAGCGTCTGCCTCATTGCCTTCTTCCCAGCATTCTGTTCTGTCTACTCTGCCTACCTACTTTTCTGTCTTATCAAAGGGCCAAGGCAGTTTCTTTATTAACCAATGAAAGTAACACATAGACAGATGATCCTCCTCCATCAATTCACTCCCCATTTCTCTCTGTAACTTCTCCTATGCCCTCCTCTTCTCTGCTTTATCCTTCCCAACTTCATGTCCTTTTCATGAAAAAAAGTACTGACTTGATTTAATTTAAACTGTTTTAGATTGCAATTGCTTCGAGATCTAGCTGACAAATACCTTTTGTAGGCATCTAAGAACTAACACTAATGGAGGCTCAGTGCAACCTGTGAGAACCTGGATAAGAATGCTGTGGCAAGCAAAAGCCCCTTTGTTTGTATGGTTTTCGGTTTCTGAGATTAAAAACAATAATGATGAAAAAAGAGGCTAAGTGCTTTATAAGTCACATACAAGGAACAACATAAAAAATAACTTGATCATTTAAGCCTAAATAAGTAACATCAATTTGAACCAACTGTGGAAACTTAAGCTAATGATTTATTTGGAACCTATGTTGTCATGTACTATGCTAGGTCTTAGATAAACTAAAATTTATACAGTTTCCCTCTTTCCTCCTGATACCTCTTAGTCTAAGATGGAGAAGTTTAGACTTTTCTGATTTTGGTAATGTGCTAACCCTGGTCTTAGGTCTTAGGGAAGTTTTGAAGATCATGTCATAGGTTATTAATTATAAACAATGAAACTGACCTGATAGTATTCATAAAATAGAAACCTAACCCCAAACATTTCAATGCCCACGGGAGTTGTTCTCACAGTATACACTTATGGCACGGGCTCAGAAGGGAAGCATATACACATACAATTCTCTTTACTGGTTCACCTTCCCTTCAGCTGTTCTCCCTATTGAGAAGACAATGTATGTTTACTTGTCTGAACCGACGCGCATTATGCTTTCTAGCGGCAATGGAGTTTGGAGGCTTAGCTTCCGCTCTGAAGCTGTGACAGCGCTATGCTTCTGTTTTGACATGTCTCACGCCTGCACATTGCAAACAGAAGGCGTACCCACCATGGGAATCTTCATGCCACTTGTGCAGGATGTGCTGGGCAGCTTCTACACTGTGAGTAATATCCTGGATCCTCTCTCATTGATTTGGCCTGCATTTGCAATTCTGACTGGCTGTCTTTATCATGCAGCAGAAAAATGCTTATTCTTCTTTTGGTCCTGACGACAATGTCCATCCATTGATGGACATCCAGGTCATTTTAAATTTCTGGCTATTAAGACTAGAGTAGCAATGAACATAACTGAGCAAATGTGTCTGCAGTAGGATGAAGCATTCTTTGGGTATGTGTTCAAGGATGGTAGAAATGGGTCTTTAAAAAAAACCTTTGTTTATTTTATGTATATGAGTGTTCTATCTACATATATAGCCTGCATGCCAGAAGAGGGTATCAGTTTCCATCTTAAATAGTTGTGAGCCATTATGTGGTTACTGGGAGTTGAACTCAGGACCTCTGGAAGAGCAGCCAGGCAGCCAGTGCTCTTAACCACTGAGCCATTTCTCCAACTCTCATAATAGATCTTGAAGTAGACTGATTTCCACATTTCTTAGCCTTGCTGATTGTGGTATGTTTGTCTCTCTCTCTCTCTCTCTCTCTCTCTCTCTCTCTCTCTCTCTCTCTATGTGTGTGTGTGTGTGTGTGTGTGTGTGTGTGTGTGTGAGAGAGAGAGAGAGAGAGAGAGAGAGAGAGAGAGAGAGAGAGAGAGAGAGTTGTGGGAAGGTCATTTGTCTGTTGCTTTCATTGGTTAATTAATAAAGAAACTGTTTGGCCTGATAGGTCAGAACATAGGTGGGTGGAGTAGACAGAACAGAATGCTAGGAAGAAGGGAAGTGAGGTCAGACGTGATGGAGCCAGCCTCTAGGTCAGACATGCTGAATTTTCCCTGGTCAACTACCACCTTTTGGTGCTACACAGATTATTAGAAATGGGTTAATCAAGATGCGAGAATTAGCCAAGACGAGGCTAGATATAATGGGCCAGGCAGTGCTTAAAAGAATACAATTCGTGTGCTGTTATTTCAGCTCCTACTACATGTGTGTGTAATCCTACCTCTGTACTAGTCTCCTGGAATCCCTCTTCAAAATACAAAACTGCTGTATCCGTGCATGTGCCATGGTTTCGTTGTCACAGGCAGGTATACACATACACCGCAGGAAAGAGAATGCCCTGAACTCTTTGGTTGTATTTTCTGCTAAAAATTTCCCAGAGGTTTCGTGTATGTCTAGGGTTTTATAGGCAAACAAACATGGAGTCAAATACTAGTCCCCCATTTACCAGTTGTGCTTTTCCATAGGATTCTTTAAATATTATTCCTTCCAAGATAGTCTAGGCTGGCCTTGATTTTCCTATGTAGCCAAGGATTTCCTCGGTAGACTTTGTCATCCTCTGGTATCCACCTGTGGAATACAGATGTGCACCCTCACATCTGTTATATGCAGAGCATTGGCTCAAGTTCTGGACTTTGTGAAGGCTGAGTAGGGGTTCTACTAACTGCTCCATGGATTTCTATACCTTCAGGATCCTAGTGCCTCACGTCCTAAGAGGTGATACTGATGCTCACCTCACAGTGTTGTTGTAAGGGTCTGTTTACTATAAGAGCATATACATTTGGCATCGAACGGTGCTTAGTAGATTTTCTCCTCCATCCTCTTGAAGCTATGCCAGGCCGTAGAGCTTGCGCATGAAGAGGCATATGTGATAGCTGTCAACTCTTTATAGTTTCTTCAGTGAATCAGGTAACTCAAGACTGGTTGTTTCTAGTACAGGGTAAAATAGGCACAGAGGTGGAACATTTACGCCTTTTGCTGTCATTTTAATATTCTACCCATGATGGTGGGCCATCCTGTCTCTTGTCATGCTTTTTGCTTTTTATTCAGACAAACACTCAGGCAGAAGATTTATCTCTCACATTCGTTGCTGCTGAAGTGACTGGTTCTCTAAATGACTGAAGTTGAGAAAACTTTGCCCTACTCCTGGTACATGCTGAATCTTGCCAAGCCTGATCCCAGCTGCTGCTTCTGGGTATCTGTTGGGCGAGCAGCAAACCCAGACAGGGAATGAATCTCACCTTTGCTCCTCTGATATAGCTCGTTGTCCCAGGGCTCAGGGGATGTGGTTGAATGTCTGACTATGACCATGGACTACTCTGAAGAACCTGTAGGTCATAACCTCTTGGTGGGAGTGAAGTGACCCTTTCATAAGGGTCACCTAAGACCATCAGAAAACACAAATATTTACATTATACTTCATAAGAGTAGCAAAAGTTAGTTATGAAGTAGCAATGAAAATAATTTTATGGTTGGGGGTTCACCACAACATGGCAAACTGCATTAAAGGGTCACAGCATTAGGAAAGTTGAGAGCCTCTTGCTTTAGATAATGGTTTCAAAATGTGTATAGGAGAGAGTAGAAACACAAGGGCACCTGAAGAGGATTCAGTGGCAGCTACCATTGGTCACCCACCAGAACTAGGTAGTAAGATCCTGTTGTTGAAGATACTACACTTCTTGGTTGCAGAATGCAGAAAATTTATGCTGGACCTGAGCTAGAAGCTTCCTCCTTGGTGACTCGCCTTTATAGTGTGAGTGAGTGTGTGTGTGTGTGTCAGCGAGAAGGTCAAACTCTTCAGCACAGCCCTGATCCAAGGCAGGATGACTTGTCACTTCTTCTTTACTGTGTAACTCTGCCCTGACCTCCCACTGTGAATGGAAGCCTGGGAGACAGAACCTGCTCTCTCTGTCTGTCTTCCATCACACAGAGATTGTGCGGGACTCATCTGTTGGAACAAGAGACCTGTACAGCATGGTCAACCACTAGTTGGGGGAAATTCCACAGATCCATAGGTAAATAACTGCTTGCTGATGCTTGCTCTAATGCTTGGGGGTGATTTATGCAGCACTATTGTGCCCATCGATAACCAATAAAAGAACTATCACTTATGAAATGCTTACTACGTACTAAAATCTTTACTCTTATTACTGTTAGACTCCATGTTAGAATCCATGAATTTTGTATCCAATGCTTCAATCAGTTGCAGACAGAAAACTGTGCCTTCAAATGCATCTCTTTTTTTTTTAATGCATCTCTTTTGAAAACGAACAATCTTTGCGCTATTGCTCTGCCAACAGCATGGTAAAGCAATTATTTGCAGGCACCGATATTGTATTAAGCACTGCACTGTTACTGCATTAAGGATAGAGAAAAGAGTACTCTAAAGCAAGAGTGACTCCAGATTTGTGTTTCCTACTTTTCTCCCTGTGTCTTCCATCTGTTTGTAGTTCGTGCTCTATGACCGGTTGTCTGTCTGTTGTGTGTGTCTGATCGGTCCTTGCAGGCTATCTCTAAAAAAGGGGTATGATCTGTGTTTCTTGAAAAGCACAGAAAACATGCTATGGAAGGAATGAAGAATACTTCTCAGAAGCACTCAACAAAATTTTTCAAAGCAAGAAATTATTTCACTGACTGACGCAGTGGCCCACACTAGTACTCTAAGTCAAACGTAATTGACATCAACCCCTATCTGCATGCTGCTTCCAACATTTATAGTGGGTATTTACTATTTAAGGTTGCTTTCAACCTTTTGACTATTTTCAGCACATGATTACCATACATGCCAACGTTCACACATATATCCATTATTCTTGGGCAGGGTGATGGATATTAACATAGCTTTGGATTAAAGCTATGCATTTAGCTTAGGTTGTTAAAGTTAAATGCGTACACCATCTATGATTACATGGGAAATGCAAGACATCCAGGTGGGTTGCATTGCTTTCTTAAAGGCCACTTAAATTTAAATAGCCTGAGCAAACAGTAGGACAGCAAGTCACATCCACACTCATAAGTGAACCCAAGGCATATTATTGACTTGGTTATTAGACCAGGCAATAATAGTCTCTTCCTGCTGTGAGAGATATCTTCAGAAAAAGACACAAGATACTATGAGGGGGCTAAAGAGGATATGAAGTGCACAGAGGCTGTGCACAGGTTCTATGTAAATCTACATGGTTTGGCCGGGCGGTGGTGGCATAAGCCTTTAATCCCAGCACTCGAGAGGCAGAGGCAGGTGGATCTCTGTGAGTTCGAGGCCAGCCTGGTCTACAAGAGCTAGTTCCAGGACAGGCTCCAGAGCTACAAAGAAACCCTGTCTCAAAAGACGAAAAACAAAAAAAAATCTACATGGTTTTGTTGAGGGGTATGGGCACTTGTGGACTATTGTCCCGGTTAATAATGAAGGGTAGTTGGGTATCACAACCTCTTAAAAAGTCCCCCTGAGATAATATTAATTCAGTTTTATAGACAAGAAACCTGAAGTTCAGTAAGAGAAGAGAAAGAAGCTTCATATGTTCCTGAATCAGAACTGCAACCCAGGCAAGCTGTCTGCAGGGGACTGCCAACAAGAGACTTCACTGTTCCATCACTGGTGACCATGATGAGTTTGGCTGGTGAGTCCGTGATTTACAAATAGGAAGTGTCAGAGGGCTGCTCCATGACCCGCAGATTGGTTTTGTATATACTCATATTTATGTTTGTATACCTCAGGCTCCAAGACAAAATGAATCTCTCATTGTGAATCTCACAAAAAGACTTAGAAGACATTTTAACAAGTGATAACTATTCCTATTATTATTTCTGAATGAAATTATTTAGCAAAATATCATTTCCACCAAGGTTGTTGTTGTTACTTGTTTTTGATACAGGGTCTCGATATGTAGTACTTGGCAGACCTGGAACTCATAATGTTGACCAGACTGGGCTCAAACTCGTCGAGATATGCCTGCCTCTGCCTCTCAAGTACCCAAGATTATTTTTATATCTCTCCTCAATCTTCCATTCTTTGATACTCTAGCCCCAAGGGAGTGGTTCCCTGATCTCACTGAAACAGAAGTGTAGGGGTACTTTTTCTTCTGTCAGAAATGACATGGTTCTGATGTTCTTGTCTGTATTGGTTAATTTATTTATTGTCAGCTTGATCCAACATAAAGTCACCAGGAGAAGAGGTAAGCTCAACAGAGAAACTGCTCATACCAAATCAGCATGAAGTCATGTCTATGAGAGATTGTATTTATCGATGATTCCTGTGGGCAGGGCCCAGCCCACTGTGGGCAGCGCCATCCTTACACAGGAAGGTCTGAGGCGTATAAGAAATCTAGCTGGAGCCGGGCGGTGGTGGTGCACGCCTTTAATCCCAGCACTCGGGAGGCAGAGGCAGGCGGATCTCTGTGAGTTCGAGACCGGCCTGGTCTACAGAGCTAGTGCCAGCACAGGCTCCAAAGCCACAGAGTAAACCCTGTCTCGAAAAACCAAAAAAAAAAAAAAAAAAAAAAAAAATCTAGCTGGGCATGAACTCAAGATCAAAGCAATGAGCATCATTAACTCGGTTTCCGCTTCAAGATCCTTCCCTGAGTTCCTGTCCAGGCTTCCCTCGATGATGAACTATGACCTGGAAGTGTAAGATGAAAGAACCCTTTCTTTTTAAGTTGCCTTTGATTGTGATGTTTATCAGAGCAACAGGAAAGAAACACGATTCCTCATCCAAGCCTGCTTCTTCTCTTCTCCGAGACAGGAAATCCTGTGGATGGATGAACATAGGGGATCCTGTTGAACTGAATGACCACTCTCCAGGAAGCCGAGGCAGATATAAACCACAAGCCGGGCAAGATAGCTCTGTCTCACAAAGACTTGGACTTTGAAAATGAATTGAAGCTTTCATCCCTGCTGTTTTCCCTCCAGATGCCTCTGGTAACTTCACCAAGTTAGCCAGGGAACTTCCTTCATCACAGCCATCTATATGTCTTGTCCACTGAGAAGACAGTGAAGTCAATGCTGTAATTTAGGTCTGCGAAGGGCCATTTGGGGCAGATGATTCCGTTCATTTACTCTCTGTTAAATAGTGCTAACAAAGCATGGAAGGCAGGGAAAGATGTGAAGGAAAAGTATAAAACAGAAGTAAGTCTTCGCCAAGTCCTGCAACTGCCGTTCCCTGACCCCAACAAGCTGCTGCAGCATTTTCCCGTCTATGCACGCACAAGGAATCCTTCCTGGACCCCAGCCTGTTTGATGACTGTATTTCGATGCTCCATTTAGACCCGCACAATATAGATATGATGGGCAATGTGGAATGCTGTCAGGGAGACGTCTGCATACGGCATCTTCCTGCAGGAAAGCAATCACGGAGCTAAATGAAAGGAAATCGAATCTTGCTTGCAAGAGAAGGTGTTTTGACATTTCTGTTGACAGTTTCATAATGAAACACTGGTATTTTGGTGATGATCCAGGCTGCACCACGGGCACTTCAATTTTGATTACCTAAGAGGATTATGCCTCCTGCCCCCCTCTGTGTAGTAATGAGACTGTCTTCCACCCTGACATGCTTCTCTGGGCTTGACACCTTTCGCAGGACACTGAAAGGACTCTAACCCCATTCAGGTTTCTCCACAGTCATCCACTCAGAAGTCCACATCTGCTCCTAAGCTAGTGGGTGAGAGCTGCATTTGGTGCTTTTGTGGTTCTGCTTTCTGATGGGTTTGGAACTGCATCTTACACAGGGTTCAGAACATTCTGGAGTCCAACACCCCTCGAAAGCCCCTTAAGTTAGCCATGTGACACAATGATTTTTTTATCCCCCATTCAGGCCAAGTCAGCGTTCCTCCCAACCCTGGGACAGATGAAGCAGTTGGCTTCTACCGATGGGCCATATTGTTTGAGAAATAATCTTTCCACACATCAGAATCGCATCTCAGGACAAGATTCTGACTCTTGGGGGGGGGGGGAGATGAGAGAACTGAAAACTACCAGAGGACCCAGATTGCTATCTGCCACCCCAGGCTTGTTTGGAGAGCACACACTCATTTTGGAAAAGTGCTCTGTTTTCAAATCCCCTCCCTCCCCTTTCTTTCCCTAATCCAACTCTGTCATGGGGATCTGCAGGCATAGACATCGTGGCAGCCCACACAGAGGGAATGAGAAGACATCAAGAGGACTAGGACATCAAGGTGACAACATTGTCACCCGATACAGAACTTCGGCCTGTAATGTCCAGAGGGATGGATGGCCACTGGATGTGCTGCTGGCTTTACCATTCCCCTGCCATTGGGCTGTCCGCACAGAACTGTCACCAGCCCTATGAGGGAAGATGGTGCTCCATTACTTATGCAAGGAATATCTTTCCTGATTTTTATTCAGTTCAGGTAACTCTAGGAGCACCCCATAAATCAGCCCGGTGAATGCAAAATGAAATTCCAACTCACGGTGTTTGATTTCCATAGCATAAATCCCCCAGCAGTTGACTTTATGTTCTCCATAGGAAGTCCCTGGAGGTGAACCTGGTGAACATCATTAACCCTCCCTCCAGTTAGCTCCAAGAGCCAAAGGCTCCCTGTGTCTTATCTCGCAGTCCATAGGGCACAGTGTCTTCTGATGCATTGTGCTTGGCATTCAATGGCTATAAGGCACCCTAGGTAAATTTCCAGAAACTGGGCCCAGGCTCATACCAGATCTGCACAGAGAATGAGGTATTTCTATTAAAATGTTCCCTGCAAGTTTTGAATAGTGGAACTAAGAATTAAATAAGTCATCACAGAAAGGACTATGTATTTCTGAATGGAGCGGGAAGCTGACCTAGATCCGCAGCCACTTGGTTCCACTGTCCCTGTGTCTTTTCCTTTGTCCCCACTTCCAGTCATTCTATTGAGTATTTTATGTATCATGCGAATAGATTTATGGTATGAGGGTTTTTTTTTTGCTTTGCTTTGTTAAAAAAAATGAATGGCTTGAAGATAAAATACCACTCTTCCTTTCTATTTTGATTATGAAAATAGCAGGTTCCATTAAGAACAAAGCACCATGCAAGGAATGCAATGTGCACAAAGTAGATTATAATGAAAAGCTTTATAATAACTCCCTTCATTGGAGTTTCCAACGGTGACAAAACACCATAACCTGAAGCAATTTGGAGGAAAGGGGGGTTAATCTTATCTTATAGCTTACAGTCCACCATGAAGGGAAGTCAGGACAGGCACTCAAGAAAGGACTAGAGGCAGTAACTAAAACAGAAGCCATGGACAAACACTCTCCCTGGCTTATTCAGTTTGCTTTCCTATATACAACCTAAGATCACCTACCAGGGATCAACACTGCCCACAGTATAGTAGTCCCACCCACATCAATCACAGGCCACAGGCTTGTCCACAGACCAATCTGATGTTGGGTTTTTTTCTCAACTGAGGTTGATGACGTCAGCTTCTTTCAAGCTGACATCAAACCAACCACTAATAACTCGCAGTGATGGCATACAGGTCATTTCCCATGTGCCAGTCTAGAGGCAGCGCACAGTTCTTTGCCATGGAGTCTTCTCATGGACCCTTCCCAGAAGCCTCCCACTTCTGTCTGCTAAAGCAGATTGTTATAGGATACAAGGTGATCCATCCCCTTCAACCTAAGTTATTGTTTAGACGCAAACTACCGGTTCTACCCAAAAACTAGTGGAGGGAATTACCCAAAGGCAAGAGCAGCAAGTGGTGCTTTCTCGGGACCATGACCATAGGGCCGTTGCCTACAAGCATATGTAAAGTATGTGTATGTAAAGTGATAAAGGGTACCTCTGCCTGTTGATTTATGGACCCCAGTGCCAGAGAGTCTGAGACACCAAGTCAACAGGAAGGCTCAAGAAGCAGCATTTCTAGTAAGTTCTCACAGCTGACCATGGTCTGGGTGAACAAATGGAAGGCTCTCACTTTGTCCTAGGGGCACCTGCAGTAATTCACCTGTGTCGTTACCTTTGCTATGAGACATCTCAGAGCACCTGGCTGTCATTGCTGACATTTGTACTGTTGAATCTTTGGGCCTTTGTCTTTACTTTCAGAGTTTGATCATTGGTGATTGCCTGCAACCTGCCTGTTCTCACAATAACTCTCCAGTTTCATTTTAGTGGTGCTGCTGGGGTTTGAACCCATGGCTTTTTGGGTCCTAGACAAGAATTCTACCTCTCTGTTACCTCCCTACCCTCCAGTACCGTTTTGCTTGTGGCCTGCATTCCAGACATTTGGCAATCATTTCTTCTTGGGGAAGCAGTGAATGGGGACAATTATTTCTAGGACCATATGCTAAAACCATAGACTGCTTGCCTAGACTGGAGGGGCTCTCAGGTGCAAGACTTCCCAGTGCTGTTGTTTCTATTTCAGAAAAGCAAAAGGAATGTGCAAACCCCGACTGCTGGTTTATGTAGCCACCCCTATCCTCGAGATTTCCTACTTGTCTTCCTAAGGTTCACTCTTAGTGGTTCTCTCAGTGAAGCTCTGTGGGCAGCAAATGATTTCTGGTTGTGGACGTCTTAAGTAGACTTATTCTCTCGCTAGTCTGATGTTTAGCAGAGTACAGAACTCTGGGTACAGTTACGTTCCCCAGTTCTTTGAAGTACGTTACTTCCTGCATTGACTTGACATCTGTTGTTGACAAGAAATCAACCCGTCTTCGTTAACATTCTTTCCTGGAAAATCTGTTTTTCCTCATTGCTACTTTTCGGAGTGTTTTCTTCATTGCCGTTCCGCAGCTTTTCTGGTGTGCTGGTGGAGCTGCTGCTTTTAGACTTCTTCTTTTTCTATATTCCTCCTCATCATCTATTATTGCTCGGCAGACCAGTCATGGCTAAACTATTGCTGCTGCTTCATCCTCTTCCTTCTCATCTGAAAATTTATCACCTGAGCATTACACTTGTCAATCAACTCTGTAGGTATCGGTTTCTCTGACAGAGGTGTTTGTCTCCTGCTTCCTCTTCCTATACCTTCTGTGAAGTCTTTGGTGTATCTTTCCGTGTATGCAGACTTCATTGATTGGAATCCCTGAGGTTGTTCGTTGCAATGAGTGTTTTCTTATTCTTTCTTATGCTCCTTTCTCTGAGAATGGTAAATATAATTATTTTTAAGTTGTTTATAGATTTATTTTAAAATGAAATTTATTATTTTTTTAAAAACTTGCAAATAAAAGCATTACTCACCAAAAGTAGCCAGACCCAAAGTATAAATTATGTATTATGATTGGACTAAAATTTATGATCTGTAGTGAAGATTCATTATTTAGCTGCAGCATGCATGGTGGATGCTTCCAGCTGCTGATTGTGTCGACTGTTGTCATGAGACTTTCCTCTTCTCTTTTGGAGTTGGTTGAGTCTTTAGCTTCTCTGTCTCTCTGCCCCCACTCCCCGCCACACACACACACACACACACACACACACACACACACACACACACTTTTTTAGTATCCCTGTAGAACAGTGGATCTAGACTTTCCTAACACTTCAACTCCTTAATATAGTTCTTCTAGTTGTGGTGACCCCAACCATAAAATATTTTTGTTGCTACTTTTTTATGAATCATAGTTTTGTTATTTTTATGAATCATAATGTAAAAATCTGATATGCAGGATGTTTGACATGCGACCCCTGTGAAAGGGTCATTTGATCCTCAAAGGGGTCGTGACCCACAGGTTGAGAACCACTGCCCTAGATCAACCCTAGCTCAGTTCTAGGTCACATTTCTCTTGTCACCTCATGCATTGTGTTCCTGAAACCAGGAGGTGCATGTTCCCCACTAACTGTCCCAATTTGTCCCAGGTCTTGGCTGTGAGTCTGCATTTCTTCCTCCTCTTCCCTGGTTTCTTGCCTTTGTCTAAGCTCAAGGCACATTCAGTCACCCTCTTGCCCTTGAAGCCTTCCTGACCGTGCATGCTCATCGGGGCTTCCATGCACACTATTTTGTTATGTACTGTATTGAGAATAACTGTCCACGAGATCTTATATGAGGGCAAATTTCCTCAAGTTATTGGCAGATTTAATCATAATATATCTTGCAGAATACCTAGGTAGCTTATGCAGCTAAATCAATCAAAAATGCTTGCAAGAAAGAATAAGTAAAATAAAAATAAAATATAGAGAAGTGGTAGAAATAGGGCTAGGGAATACAGTTCAGCAGGCAGAGTGCTTGTCTGGCATGCATGAAATACTGGGTTTGATTTCCTGGTACCATTTAAACCAAGTGTAGCAGCATATACCAGTAATCCCAGAATGTGAGAGGTAGAATCGGGAAGACAGAAGTTCAAGCTCATCCTTAACTATACAATGAGTTCAAGCCCCATCCTGTCTCAGGAGGAAAAAGTGGTAGAAACAAGTAAATCTCAGCGTTTGGTGAATGTGTATTATGAATAACAATAATACACAGCCGAATCTTATAAAACTTCCCTACTTTATGTTCTAAGATTTATTTATTTTTATTTTATGTGTATAAATATTTTGCCTGTATGTATGTATCTGTATGCCTGGTGCCCCTAGAAGCCAGAAGAGGGAGCTTGATTCCTTGGGCTGGAGTTACAGATGGTTGTAAGCAGCCATGTGGTATTGGGAATTGAACCCCAGTGCTCTGAAAGAGCAGCCACTGCTCACCCTGGAGCATCTTTACAACCCTATCCTACCTGCTTTCTACTGAGCTACCCTAAGTCAGAGTTCAGCACACACTGCTTTAGTTTTGGAGTTAGGTCTTCCATTGTTTCCTAGGAGTTCTTCTGCTTGTGACGAGAGCAGGCTCTAGGTGTTAATTATGTATTATTAGAGGAGAATAAAGTCCACTAGCGGAGTAAACTCCTTGGTTTTGTAAAAGCGGTGTGACAGCTTTGTAGTGGATAGCAGCTCATATGCTTCTGGGACTTTTAAGTAGGCAAAACTCCAAGACTTCCCCAAATATCATCTCCACAGTAGAGTAAAAGTGCTACTATCTAGACAGATTTGCCAAATCTAGTGGAAACAGGAGAATTTATGTCACTGGCAAAGTTTACAAAAAAAAAACATAAAACCGAGTGCTTAGATTTTCCCAAAATTCATGCTTGTGAATAAATTTTTAGCCAAATCTGAAAACACCATCTGCAAACTTTTACACCCAATAGATTCCAAGAATGCAATGTCTCCAGATTTCTTTTTCCTACACACTGAGCTCATGTTAATTTTTCTATGATTAAGAAAATATTATACATTAACAGTAGAGCTAAAGATGAGGACCTCTGTTATATTAGTGTTTCTCTGAGATTGATGCATTCAATCTCAACCTTAAACAAGAAGATTAACAACTAAAGATAGTTTTAGGAAGTCCCTGAAACTGACCAGATTCACTAGGCCTCTCCCTGCCAAACTAAGCACTAAAAACTGAGAGTACCTCTCAGACCCAGGGGAGCTAAGCTGCAAAGACTCTGAGACCAGACCAGCTGCCTGGAAGAAACAGAAACCAGCCAAGCTTCCTAGAAGAGGTTGAGACTAACTGAGTCACTTGGAAGGGACACTCTCCAGCTTGTCAAGCTGTCTGCAGGCTGTGCAGTGCGCTCCAGATTCCCAGCGTTTGTGAGTTGTCACCCATGCGGGGTGGGCCTTGATGGTGCAGCTGTCTCAGAGTCGTTTATGCTTTTGTAAGTAACCCTTCTCACATATCCCTGTAAGTTACCCCAGGAAAACTGATGGACTTTGGCAGTACTGGTCGTTTGGTCTGTTGTGGCCTCCCTCTCTGGGGTGAGTAGACATGGGGGTTATGTCTCCCAGGAGAGGTCTTGTCCCATAACAGCTTCTCTATTGCTTTGTAGTCTGTGCTTTTCAGCTAGGGATTTGACATTTAACAAAAAAGTTTGCTTTGTTGGAAATTTTGAGGGCAGAAGTGTAAAAAAAAAAAAAAAAAAACTATTATCAGCCTTAGAAACACAGAATGCAGAAGTGTTAAAAAAGAATAAGAACTTGCTTGTCATCTTCCAAAGGTCAATGTTGGAGCTGATGAGAAGACTGAGCAGGTACTTGATCCAACCCTGACAACCTGAGTTCAATCTCCATGACCTACATGATGGAAAGAAACAACCACTTCCCATGTGTTGTCCTCTGACCTCCACAGGCAGGCCATGGTATACACATACTTACAAATAAATAAATACATAGTAATACTAATGAACAGCTATAAAAAGTCAGTCAATTAAAAACAACAGTGGTGGAAAGTAACCTAAAAATTAAAAACACAATTACAACAACAAAAATACAAGACATAATGGGCAGATAAAAAGTGCATGTCTTGATTTGTAGTTGAAGACCATCACCGTTAAAGGCATTTGGGAAGAATTCAGATAGTTATATTAATATAAGATGGGATTATATGATGCTAGGAAATCACTGATAAGGTAGATAACAGTACTGTGGCTATGTAGAATTTCTTATTTCCTTTTTTTAAACATGATATTTCTATTGATTGTTTGGGAGCTTCACACAATACACCCTGATCACATTCACATTCCAATTCTACTAGACCCACCCCACCACCATGACCTTGCCCAAGGAAAAGAAAAAGCAGACTTAAAAAAAAAAAGTCCAATTTGTGTTGCCCTTATACCCACTGGAGCATGGTCAAACTCCCAGTGGCCAAACCCTTAAAGGAAACCGAGTTTTATCTCACTCTGCCAGGAGCCATCATCTGTGAAGACCTACACTTCAGCATTTCTAGCACAATTTTTCAGAGTCCTCTTCAATGCTGCTGTCTAGACTGTTTCTTTTGGGGGTGGAGGCAGGGAGAGATTGTCACCTACGCCTTCGATGTCTCTCCTTCTCAACTGGGTGAGTCTGGAGTCATTGACACCACCGCAAAAGAAGCTTCCTTGCTCCCTACGATCAGCAGCAGCATAGATCACGGACTTCCACATGGTCTCTGGTGACAGCATGGGACCACGCATCTCAACATGGTCTCTGGGCTGCAGTACAGACCGTGAACATCAACACTGCACAGGCACCAGCGTGGCCCTCAGCAGCAGCATGATATAAACAGGATGTCCTTATTCTTAGAAGGTAAAGGATGAGGATTAAGTGGCTGAAGTACGTGCCGTCTGCAGCTAGACAGGAAGCTTTAGTCTGGTGAAGGTGCCAGGGGATGGTAATAATGATAACAGCAGTGTTCTGGTTGGTCTTGTAGGTGTTTTAGTTTGTTTCTTGTCAACTTCACACAAGCTAGAGTTACCTCGGAAGAGGATCCTCAATTGAGAAAATACCTCAATCAGATTCATTAATGATCGATGGGATAGGATCCAAGGTGCCACCTTTGGACAGACGGTTCTGAAGTGTGTAGGAAGCCAACTGAGCACGCCGTGGGAAGCAAGCCAATGATCAGCGATCCTCCAGTTCCTCCACGGTCTCTGCTTCAGTACTATTGCTGGGGTCCTGCCTTGAGCTCTTGCTTCTTTCAGTGATGGAGTGTGACCTGAGAACTGTAAGCTGAAAGAAACGATTTCCTCACCCAAGTTATTTTGGTCCTGGTGCTTTATCATAGCAATAGAAACCTAGGACAAACAGCTTCTACCACTTGAGGCCTGCCGTGTGTCGAGTAATGTTTATAGTAATTAAGTTATGTTTCTTCTATAACTTTGGGTGAGGGTGGCTGGGCCTCATATTTCTTCTCTGATAACACTGAGCTCTTAAGGAGCCAAAGTGCTGCTTCCTTATGTGAGGACCAAATGAGATAAGTGAATGTGCTCGAAGCTGTAAAGTGCTCTGCAGATGCAAAGTGCCTTTAGCTTGCTTTGAAATATCACCTGGAAGAAGCAGGGGGAAGGGTGTCTGCAGCCTGCTCTGTAAACCCTTCCTGTGGCCGCCTGTGAACACAGACTGCTGGGAACCTGGAGTGGGAGGAAAAGCATGTTTTCTGGTGAAATTGCAAGAGATGCACTGTCTGTTGCTTCACAGTGTTCTACAGTTTGAGTTTCTCTGCCTTTGCCCACATCCCTAGTATTTACACTTGGGTGTTGTATGCAACCTAGGGCTTGGAGTCTGTAAATTAAGTAAAAAGATGTAAGGAATTGCTAAGATCATAAGCTATGGTGCTGCCTCTCTGCTTATTACAGGCCAGTGATGTTTATCTATATTCATGAAGACTCATATTTTAAAAATATGCTTTAATAGATCTCACTAGCAAATTACAGAAACAGCAGAAAAACAGTCAATGTTAAAAAATACTGGTATGTGGGGCAGCTCTGTGAAAAAATGCACAGTCAATGGATGCAATCTGCTGTCCCCAAAAATGCATCAAATGCTTTTTGTCACTGTCAGTAAGGAAATTAACATGGTCATGATGGCTCATGCCTGGAGTCCTGAAACTTGGAAGTCTGAAGAGAGAGGATTGCCTCAAGATCAAGGCCAACCTGAACTACAAAGATTTTTCAAGATTCTGCTAATAAAGAAATAAACAAGTAAATTTGGTTTATAAATCCAAATGCTGGCATTTCCTAGAGAAGTTCAATAGGGTCATTATTAATTTTTATTTGTGTGTCTTTGTGTGTGCATGTGCACATGCAAAAGCCACAGCCACAGTGAAGATGGTAAAGTCATATCACAACCTCAAATGTTGGGCTTTGCTTTCTACCTAGTTTAAGACAGGGTTTCTTGTTGATCGCTGACATGATTAATAAAAACACCAGAAATAGCGATTGGGGTTCAACCTGAAGATCAGAAAAGCAAAACAGTCAGCCACTATTTCTTACCTCAGTCCAAAATGCCAATCCTGCCTCCAGAAATCTCAGAATGAGACTGTATGTTAGAGTTGTCTCTTCCCCTTGTATATTCCTCTCCAGTGCTGGGATTAAAGGTGTGCACCACTACCACCCAGTTTCTATGGCAAACTAGTGTGGCTACTGGGATTAAAGGTGTGTGTCACCACTGCCTGGTCTTTAAGACTGAGCAGTGGGGCTGTTTTACTCTCTGAACTTCAGGAAAGCTTTATTTATTAAAATACAAATGAAATATCACTACAGAGATCTGTTTTGAAGTCCTGAGTAATTTATTGATGCAGATGTAGAAAGGGACTTTTGGGACTCAGAAGTTGAGAGAACCCCTAATAACATGTGTTTTCACCAAACAACAGAGTAGCCAGCCTGGAAGGATAATCCCTCATCATTCCTCTCAGAGAGGATACAGGCTTTTGTAGCCGGTTGTTTCTCCTGGTATTCCCTTGGCTGCTTTGCAGATGGTCAGCTTTGCTTGAGCCATGGCTCAGCAATCCCCCTCCCTCACTTACCTGTGTTTCACTGGAGTTCAGGGAAGTGGAGGTCTCCCTGGTATTAGAGAGCCCCTGTTGTGTGGGGCTGCAATCCCAATCAGAAGTCCCCAATTTGTTAGGAGCCTTGTGGTTCATGCAGTTCCATCAAGAATGCCCAGTCTGAGAACAGCTAACTGCTTTGTTCCATATAAGAGTACCGAGGAAATATATAAATCACCGCAGAGCAACAGCCTCAGGAACACACACATTTCAGGGCAACAACAGAAAGGGTTTGTTTTTTGTTTTCAATACCATCAGACATCAACCTTAGGGAGACCTTCCTTCCACTATTGCAACAGGATCCCTCAACTGTGTTACCTGAGATCCAGGGTTTAGTGTCTGCAGGTGCTGAACCAGTCTGGCTACCAACTTGCTTTAATCCTCCTGACAACTCTTCCCTTAGGAGACACAAAAGCCTGCAAAATGAAGGACAAAGGGGAAAGGAGGGGCATACGTCTGGGGGCGGGGCGGAGAAGGGACTATGTCCTCTGCCTTTGTTTACTTAGGAAAATCATATCCACACAATACACCCTTCCAGCCTCCCTTGTTCTCCAGAAACTAGGAAGCAACTGGAAGGCCCCTACTCTTAACGTTGGAGCAATCTATTATGTAGACATTAAGAAACTAATTAGGAATCAAGCTGTAAGGCATGTATGTTCTTTTATTTAGCAATTCCACATGCATGAGTTTCCCCTAAGAGCTATCCCGGTGAATCATTCAAGGGCTCACCGAATTTTGTATGGCAGAAAAGAAAAAACAGTATGATGTCCAACAATAGAGGATTGATTAGGTAATTATGATTAGCTGGCCTGTGCAGAGATGAAATATCATGGTATGTTCTTCTGGATTTTACCTAGCTAATTATTCATTAAGATGACTATTGATGGAGTAATTATTGTTAAGCAAAAAAAAAACATATGATATAGAACAAGAGGCCGCCAAGCAAGCCCACTGTGTCTGGCTGAGAGACAGGAAAACTAATCAGTGAAATGTCGGTCACTGCCCTTCTCTGAGTGACAGTGGTGTGGCTTCCATCTTCTTTCTTTTGATTTGCCATTTGGGGAAGGGGTTAGAGAGATTATGTGGCATTTTGATAATTAAAAATTTGTTTTTATTCAGAAAAGAATGTGTTCTTTTTGTAAGATTCATACTCTCCTTAGTTACTTGCTTAGATAAAGAGGGGTCTTTTGCCTGGGAAGAGACTTCTTCATTTGCGGAGAGAACACTATAAATCGCTGCTGTGTTGACATCAGAAAACTCCATGGCCCACACGGTAAGACTGTGCCATAGGATGAACTTCATGATTATGTGGCTTGGCCATGAGGACCATAGGCATTACCTTATGCATGTCATGAGATGTTAATTCTATTCTAAATTTTATCTCATTCATATTATTGTGTCTCTTCGACCATGGCCCTGATGCTCACTTGAGGCTGCATGGACATTGTAGCTTCCCTGTTTTACAATGGGGAGACGTGCTCAGAAAGGTGAACTATGGATAACTTGCCCAGGATCCACCTAGGGTCAGAATCTAGGCGTAAATAAATCTAAATATCAAGCATTTGGACACATAGGGAGGGTGAGCATATGTGGGGGAAAGGTGTGTCTGGAGGAAGAAGAGAAAGAGAAAAGGGAAGAAGTGGAGAAGGGAGGAACAGGAAGAGGAAGAGAAGGGGGAGTAAAAAAGAGGAAGGAAGAAAAGGAGGCAGAGGAGGAAGAGGTGAGGACAAGTTGGTGATACCGGTTTTTGTTTGTTTTGTTTTCTAATGTATCATTCTCTCTAAAGTGACAGGCCTCCTCTTGTCATGTGCTGTTGCCCCGGTTGCTGCAGCAATGGCTGAACATCGAGAGGTGGCAGTACTTCTCATTGTCTTTCCAAATCAGCTTCTTATCACTGTTAGATCCCGTGACATACAAACAAGTTCTGGAAGTTAGCCCCTAGGAGTAGCATTTTCATAGTCAGGACAGGTGTTCTGTGCAGTCTAAAGAAACAACCGCAATAACTGTGCTTTCAGTTTTGAATGAGTGAGTTTATTAAAGAGTATATAGAGAGATGTGTTGTGGAATATTAGTTGAAGATGTGTTACATTTGCTTATGCTGTGGAGTATTTGTTTAATGCTGAAAATGTGTGTTGCATTATTTTTGCTACATTTGTTTAACTATGTGAAGTTGTGTTACTTTGCCTGCCTAAAACACCTGATTAGTCTAATAAAGAGCTGAACGGCCAATAGCATGAGAACGATAGGTGGGGCTGCCAGGCAGAGAGAATAAATAGAAGCAAGAAGAGGCAGGAGCAAGAAAAGGAGGAGAGGAGGACATCAGCCACCCAACTACATAACCAGCAATGGAGTAAAAAAGAAATAAAGTTATATAGAATAGAGAAAGAGAAAAGCCCAGAGGCAAAAGGTAGATGGGATAATTTAAGAAAAGCTGGTTAAGAACTTGAAAACAACCTAAATGCCCTTTGATCAAAGAATGGATAAGGAAAATGTGGTACATTTACACAATGGAGTACTATACAGCAGGGAAAAACAATGACATCTTGAAATTTGCAGGCAAATGCATGGATCTAGAAAACATCATACTGAGTGAGGTAACCCAGATCCAGAAAGGCAAATATCATATGTTCTCACTCATAAGTGGCTTTTAGACATAAAAGAAAGACCAGCCCACAATTCATAATTCCAGAAAACCTAGACAACAATGAGGACCCTAAGAGAGACATACATGAATCTAAACTATATGGGAAGATCTTCTGAATAAATTGGGAGCATGGGGACCATAGGAGAGGGTAGAAGGGGAGGGGAGAGAAAGGGAGAGGAGTGGAGAAAAATATATAGCTCAATAAAAACAATAAAAAATAAAATAATAACAATAACTTTAAAAAAAAGAAGAGAAAAGCTGACTAGAAACAAGTCAAGCCAAGGCCAGGCATTCATAAGAAAGAATAAGTTTCTGTGTATTTCTTTGGGAACTGTGTGGTGGGCACCCAAAGAGTAAAGAGTAGAAAATAAAACTCAACTACAGAGATGGAAGCCACAATGGATAACAAAGCATCAAAATAGGAGTGTACATTATCCAGCAGAGAGGACTGGAGTAGCCTGATTGACAGAGCAAATAAAGATACTACAATCAAACCAGGGGCTTATAAATATCAAGCGAAATCTACCTGGGAAGCTGAGACTAGCTTCCTACTGAGCTTTCTCGCCACTGGTGAGCTTGCTGTTGCTGAACTGTCCAATTGCAGACATTTTTATATCGCGGGGTACACTCTGTTGGAAATGGCTTGCCTTCCGTCTGTTCCCAGTGACACAGGTTTTCACCCGGGCTATTTTGCCATTCACTTCCTTCCCCGCCAGAGTTATAGAGGCCAGCCCACTACCAGATAAGAGACTTTAGAGTTTAGTTGAAGGCAAATGATCTCAGGTCTAAAATCAGGGACTATGCTGCTTCCAAAGAGCTTCTCTATAAACTTGAGCAGCACATGACAATTTGCCAGTATTATACGCATCACACCTGGTGGTGAAGACTTCCTCTGTAACTGGCCAGGGAAGATCTCCCAGTATCCCCAGCAGTGGGCAGACCTCAGCCACCTGTCACCCCAGCGACTGGAGGGCCTACAGGAATGGCCTCAGAGATGGACTCTCCATGACCCACAATGGCAGTCTACAGAAATAGTCACGTGGACCTAGTGGTACCCAGACCCCTCTCATTAACTGTATCTGGTTTCCTTCCATGGCATCTTGCCTTCCATGGAAGTCCCTCAATCAAGTCTTCGGTCATCAACAATGTCCATCTGCTGTCTCCAGAAAGGTAGCAAATGTTTAAACATAACACTTCTCCAATTGATTTCCCCGAAATATTTGTGGGGAAGTGAAAACCTGCCATCCCTGTGGTAGCAAGTAACAGTACAGGCGTCCAGGAACAGTACAGGCGTTCCAACACTCATTACCATGCGAGCTGCGAGCCAGGCTGCGGGTTAGTAGGAATGTCAGGCTCTAGGAACTGCCTCACTTCTGGTAAAGCCAGTTACTTTCCTGCTTAAGACAGGGTATTAGGATTCAACAAATTAGATCACAGCAGGAGCAGCCTCGAAGCTCTTCTAATTTCAACTTTTAAAAGACACTTATTAATGAATGATTGCATGTGAAAAATAATGTTTACAGTGATGGCCACATCATATATTCATTTAATCTGTGCAAACTTTAAATATATTGGTATAGTGTTGTAGGATACAGATGGTATTTATAAAAGATGAGGCAGGAATAGTGGTAGGTATACACCTTAACCCCAGCAGAATCTCCACTGCTTTGGGAGGGAGGCCAATCAGGGTCACACACTGAGACTCTGTCTCAAAAGAAAAAAAAAAAAGTAAAAATAGACTGAATACATACTGTAGTTTGGGAATAAATTTAAATTTTTTCAGGAGTAATTTTGGTTATGAACATTTTTCTTTTTTGAGATAGAGCCTCACTCTGTCTCAAAGTAGCAGCGGTTTCACTGGATAGCCCAGGCTGACTTTGAACTAAAGGCAATCAGTCCTCTTCCCTCCAGCTCCCAAACACTGGAATTACAAGTGCTAGTCACCATGCCAGTCTGTGCCCGCTTTAAGCAGCATCTCCTTCGCTTGCCTTGTTCACCATCATCACTAGTACCTTAAGGCAATGGTTCTCAACCTGGGGATCATTACCCCTTTCGGTCAATTTGTAGCAATGAAAATACGTCCTGCATATCAGATATTTACATAATGATTCATAATAGTAGCATAATTACAGTTATGAAGTAGCAACAAAAATAATCTTATGGTTTGGGGTCATCACAACATGAGGTACTGTATTAAAGGGTCACAGCATGAAGGAAGGTTAAGAAACCTTACTTTAAGGTATGACTCTATTGTTATTATAATAAATTAATTACCATATTTCCCAGGTAGATGAAGCTCTACCAGTTTAGTGTAAATACTATTGGCAGTGAATTCAAGGGAGCAGCTGCTTTTCTTGGTTAGATTTGTGAGGCTTACGTCATCTTCTCTTAATATTGCATGTCCATCCCCACAGGGGACCAGGTAGTGCTGTACTCTAAAAACACCCTTCCTTTCCACTGGGATCTGTAAGTCGTCTGAAAACTCGTTTAACTGAGTGTGTGTGTGTATGTGTGTGTGTATTTGTGTTTGTGTCTGTGTGTCTGTCCATGAGTTTATGTGGTGTCCATATGTCTGTGTGTCTATATATGTGTCTCTGTGTGTGTGTCTGTATGTGTGCATGGGTCTGTGTGTCCACGTGTGTGTGTGTGTGTCTGTGTGTGTGTGTGTGTGTCTGTCTATGTCTTTGTGTGTCAGTAGCAATGGAACATGAAGCATGGTGGTATTTTCATTGATAGCAGGAGGACTTGGGCTTGTTTTTCCTACACAGAATTTTAACATTGCCTTTGTAAAACAGAAATCTGAATATGTTCCTTTTCCATGCTTCAAGTCCCCTGGCAGCTTCCTATTACAAGAAAAAGTCCAGATTTCATGGAAACAAGACTTAGCCATGCTCAGATTCTTCTGACTTTTGTGTTCCCCCCTGGATTATCCCCTTGCTCCAGACAAAGGTAACCCTCACTCCAGGCAGCCTTCTGTGTCTCTGGGTTCTGCCCTGCATATTACACTGGCTTTGAACTATAAACAGTATTTTAAAAGATTATTTTAGAAACTGTTGTTTTAGAAACAGGGTCTTAAATAGTCCAGGCTAGCCTTGAACTTACTGTATAGCCAAAGTTGGCTTTGAATTTCGGATCTTCCTGCTCTCACCTCTTCAGAGCTTAATTTACAGATCTATGCCACCATGCCCCATTGATGAAGTGCTAATGACTGAACCCAGGGGCTCGTACATGCTAGGCAGCATTCTACCAATGGAGCTACGTTCCCACACCTCATAAATATGATTGCTGACAAGCTTCCATCAGACTCAATATGTACACACACATTTCTTGTCATAATTTCCCAATGATAGAGCAAAGTGAGCGTTTACATAGTACAAGGTAGGACAAGTAACTTGGAGATGAGTTAAAGTATACAGGAGGATGTGTGTAGGTTATATGCCGACATGAAGACACATCATACAATGGACTTGAGCATCTGAAGATTGTAATAACCCAGGAGTGTTCTGGAACCAATCATGCTCCGAACCTAGCCTTTGTCCCTATTGTCCTCCTTGCCAGTAATTCTGTCACAAACGCTATCTTCTGTGGATTTAAAGATCTTTCTAGTTGCTTCCTTTATTTGCATATAGTTTTTATACATAGTGCTAGATTTCAAAAAGGTGGTTTCTTTCAAGTTTCTCGTGTACTTTGACCATATCAGCATACTTCATTTTACCCTTCTAATCACCTTCTTCCCCACCTCACTTTTTCTTTTATGACATATGTGTGTATGTGTGTGTGATTTGATATGCCTATATAGGATCTAGGACCCACAATTAAGAAAAAATATTTTTTTCTGAATCTGGCTTATTCTAATTAATGTAAGGATCTAAAGCTGCATCTATTTTCTTGTAAGCAATATAATTTTATAAATGAAGGTAGAGCTTTTCCGTCCCAATCACCCAGTCCCAAATAAAAACACAAAACTTACATTAATTACAAAATGTTTAGTCTATTACTAACTAGCTCTGACAACTGAAATTAAACCATTTCTATGAATCTGTATTTTGTCACTTGGCTTGTGGCTTTATCTGTCCTCTAGCATGTCTTGTTCCTCTGGTGACTGACTTAAATCTCCCCAACTCTATTGAAATATACATAGAGTATATATAACAAAATTAACCTTAAATTTGTGTCAGTAAAGCAAAATCCATACCAATGTAAAATATGTAAGATTAATAGTTGCTTGCTGAATTAAAATAGATTCAATAATCTACCCTTTCCCCCATCATTTCTATATCATATCCCCCTTTCTTCTTTTTAAAGAGATTTCTGAATTTAACCCTTTTGTTTGGCCTTTTTTTTTATTATGACCAATAACAATTTGTAACCAAACCCCCTTAAATAAAAACAAACATTTATAAACAATAGTTTGGGAATTTGGGCATATTCTCTAGACTACTTACTGCTTAGTGGTAAGTGCTGGTGACCTTTGAGGGACCCTGAGAATATTTAGAATTATGGTAAAGTCCTGACTGGAGTTTTCTGTGAGTCTGGATCATCTCAGCCAGCAGCCTTGGATGTAGAACTCAGAGGAAACTGCAATAGAAGGGCTGTGAAATGTTGGGTCATCTGGGCAACCCATTTTCACTGGAGATTTTTCAGGGCATCTTCCTCAATCAAACCTGATTTTTTTTTAACCCAGGATGAATCCAGACCCTGTCATTTCCTGAGGAAATAAAAACAGAAACTCTTTCCCAAAGTAACATATCTTTAGACTTAAATTTTGAAGTCAAGATATTTTTAAAATATATTGGTTGTTTTAATTTAGTAGTTTTCACAGTTAAATGTCACTCAGCAGTTAGCTCATTAAGAGTCTAAAATTCCAAAGAAAACACAATAAAATATAGAATCCAGACTCTCTGTGTATTGCCCAGTTTTTCATGGCTTATTATATGTTACTCTATTCCCTTTTTTTGAGGACTTTATTCATTTTAAATCATTTTTTAATCTATGACTGTATCTACCCTTTCTCTTCTCCCTCCTATGTCTATGCACATTTTTTAACACACTGTGACCTATCAGAGGCCTTTATGTCTGAATCTGTCCTTACTATGTATCTAACCCTTTTTGTGTGTATGAGCAAAACGCTAAACCTACCACGCATCGCATGGCTGGGAAACACCTGTCAGTATTATGGCAGCCTGTGTGAGATTGTGGGAATCTGCAACTGAAGCTTAAGCCTGCCACAGCCAAGGGACACAATTCTAATACCACAGCCTACATGAGAGACATGAACTATGAAGCTGCTCTTGGGTCTGTTTTTGTGTGTTTAGAATCCTGTTTAAAGCTTTTTCGGGCTTTATGTGGAAATTCTTGCCCCCTGTTGGGTGCCATATGTAAAAACAGAGGTAAAACTTTTCTGTCCTAACCACCCAGTCCCCAATAAATACACAAAACTTATATTAATTACAAAATGTTCAGCCTATAGCTAAGCTTATTACTAGCTAGCCCTTACAACTTAAATTATGCCATTTCTATGAATCTATGTTTTGCCACATGGGTTGTGGCTTTCCCTGTCCTCTAGCATGTCTTGTTCCTGCGGCAGCTGGCTCACATCTCTCCTGACTCCGCCCTTTTTTCTCTCCGTATTTTCAGCTTGATTTACCTGCTAGCCTTTCTATAGACCAAATAAGCTTCATTATCATCAATGAGAGGAATGCATATTCACAGCATACAGAAGGATTATCCCACAGCTTATGGAGGATTTTCCCACAGCATAGTTTCATTCTTCTTTGGCTGAATGAAATTTTATTATCTTATATACCATATATTCTTTATCCATTCTTCTGTTGACGGACAGCTGGGCTGATTCCATGACTTGGCTGCTGTCACTAGTGCCCTGATAAACATAGATACCGTGTGTACATCTTAAACACTGTGCTCAAACGTCACTTCATCTATCATAATATCCCTGACTCCCTGAATCAGATTTAGCAATGCTTTCTCTTTCATATCTTCAACATATTTTAGTGTGTCTATAGGCAATTATCAACCGTTAAAATGAAACAAGATCTTTAAACACCCAAATACAAACACAGCCTAAGTTGAGGCGGTTGCTTTAGGTTTTTTCGTAGTCCCAAGTTCAAACATAGTGCTTGAATGCAGGAGTCCTATAAATGTGGGTGAATACGTGGCAGGCAGAGACATTCATAGTCTTCAAATTCAATTTAAGTTTCTCTTGACATGAGGCCAAAAATAAGCAGCACTCCAATGAATTTCTCAACAAATAGACATAGATTCCTGTAAAATCTATGTGTCTGTGTTTGAGCGCACATTTATGTGGCTAGCTAGCATCTATCAATTTTCTCAAGGGAATTTATATTGCAGCTTATAAGTCCCTAGTATAATTCAGTCTCTTCAAAAATCTAAAGCTTTCATTTCTCTGTCACATGATTAAAACAAATATAGAGGAAAAATAGCAGAGCTCTAAAGGACTTGGCTTAAGTGCCTTACAGGGTCATCTTGCACGTCTAGAGCCGAGCTCATCTCCCTCCCACATCCCTGTCCTGTGTGGAGCCATCAAAGGACAATGGAGTGTGGGCAGTGACAAGCGAGGTAGATTCTTCTTGCTTCCTGTTGAGTCATGGCTCCAACTGAAGGAAGTGACCTTAATTTGTGGATAGCTTGTTGTCTGAAATTGGAAGCTACATCACAACCCAGCTCGTTGTGGCTTTTCATTTCTAGCCTCATAAATTTCCCTTATGTTTGCAGCCAGAGTGAGTTATTCACGGTTTCCCAATCTGGTGCAGCACTGCAGGCAAAAGTTAATATGCGCTCTGGCTGCCTCAGGGACTCCAGTGTGGCAGTAATGGTAGAATTAATCTATTAGTGTGCTCTATGAAGCACCTCCCGGCCAGATTCTTGAACAAAAGATAGAGGGGAAGAGAAAAGATCTGTTGGTACCACCACCATTATCTAAATGGATGCAAATGAAGCCAAATTGAAATTATCTGGCCTTAGCAGACTGATAAGAATCAACAGAGCTACCGTTTGCATGTTTTATTGTTGTGGTGAATCCAGACTCAATGACTGAGCAGGGATAAAGACACATCAGGAAGGTAATTGATCCTTACATTTAGTTTCAGTCTTGATGGGGAGTAGCAAACAGCGAGGCTTTCTGAACATTTGTGAGCTTCCTAGCAGGGAGAGCGTGCCAACAGTTTAGGAGAACTTGGCACCGGTACCAGCGAGCTGAGTCCCACCAGCCACCTTCTCCTGTTAGTTCATGTCAAATGGTGGTTTTCTGTGCCGAGGAACTGACTTCTGTTGAACACTAAGCCTAATTCTGGTGCAGCACTGAATTCTTTACACATATTTCATCGCTCCAGTTTCCTGCTGCTGGGGCAGAGTTCATCTGCATTCCAACTTTACAGAGGGAAGGGAAGTTGGTAAGCCAGTTCACATGGTCAATGGGTGGTTCCAGATATAAAAACACACTTGGTTGATTCCAAAGCTCGCGTCATGGGCACATGAAATCATTTCTTTTTCTGCTGTCAAATCATCCGTTCACCAGCAATTTCCATCTGGTAAAATTTATTGAACACTTACTAAAAGATTGTTAGCTATTAAGTACATGAATAAAGGATAATATAAATATTGTGCCAGACTCCAAGCCCTTGTCTGTAGTAAATAGGCAGGATATAATAAAAAATAAAATGTCTTTGTTTTATAAAACCATCAGCAGGGGTATTTTTTGCCATCTTACTCCTTCTCAGTGACATCACTATTCCTACTCCTCCTCATCGTCATCATCATCATTGTCATCATCATCATCGTCATCATCATCATTGTCGTCATCATCATCATCATTGTCGTCATCGTCCTCATCATCATCATTGTCATCATCATCATCGTCATCATTATCATCGTCATCATCATTGTCATCATCGTCATCATCGTCGTCGTCATCGTCCTCATCATCATCATCGTCATCATTGTCATCATCATCGTCATCATCATCATCATCATTGTCATCATCATCATCATTGTCATCATCGTCATCATCACCATCGTCATCATTGTCATCATCATCATCATCGTCGTCGTCATCATTGTCCTCATCGTCATCATCATTATCATCATTGTCGTCATCGTCATCATCATTGTCATCACTGTCAGCAGCAGCAGCAGCAGGACTCTATTGAATTTTTACTATGTGGCTGGTACTAAAAAAGTTGCCATTTGCCTCCAGTAGCCCCTGAGGAAGTCTGGATAGACAATGTGAGCAAAGAAATTATCACACAGAACCCATGCCACCCAGGCACTTAAACCCAGGATTGACGGATCTTGAAGCCTTATATTTTAGTAGCGCGTGTGTGCCTATTCACATTTCCATGGGTGTGTGTTTATGTGTGTGCATATCCATGTGTGTGCACAAGCACATGAAGGTCAGAAGGACAAAGGACAACCTTGACTGTCCTTCCCCCAGTGTTGTGCACTTGTCGGTTTTGTTGTGTTCTGAGACAGGCTCTGTTGCTGGCCTGGAACTTGCCAAGGGGGCCTGGCTGGCTGGTCAGCGAGCCCCTGAGATTCTGCTGTCCCCCTATCACCATCTCTGGGATTACAAGTCAGCGCCACCACACCTGGCTTTTGCACATGGGTTCTGAGGGTCAGATTCAAGTCTTTATGAGAACTGCAAGCACTTCACTGTCCAAGCTGTCTCCTCGCTCCCTAAAGCCTCATATTTTAATAAGAGTATCCCCTGAGGATGCTGCAGATGTGCTAAGAAAACAATATCAATTTAAAGGTTTTTAAAAATGTTTTATATGAGAGTTTCATATATATGTATAATGTGTTTTGATCAAATCCACACTCCCTCCCCTCCGACTGCTCCCATCCAGCCCCCTCCCCCCATGCTTCTCTCCAACTCCATGTATTCTTTTTTTAAATTTACCAGATAAGCTTAATGCTACCAGGATGTGTATGGGTGCAAGACTGCCCACTGGAGCATGGGCAGCGTACCAGAAGTCACATTCCTTTAAAAAAAAATTGACACCCCTCCCCCAAAAGCCATTAATTGCCAACATTCCTTAGCCAGGGGCAGGACTTCATGAGCCTATCTCCTGTCATCCTGGCAACTCGACTGGCTTGATCTTGTACAGGTCTTACGGATGGAGCTCCAGCTTCTGGGACTTCCCACGTGCAGTGGCCCTGTTGTGTCCAGAAGTCTGTCTGACAGCAGTCCTCTCTGACCTCTGGCTTTTACAATCATTTGCCTCCTCTTCTGCAACAATGCCTGGGCCTTGGAGGTGGGATGCGTGACATGGCTGCTCCATTTAGAGCTGAGCAGCACACGGTCTCTTGCTGCACACCCATCAGTCGTGAGGGTCTGTATTGTTTGTCATCCACTTCACAAACAGGCTTCTCTGACATGGCTGGAGAGCTGCACTAGTGGAAGATAAAGGGGAGCATTTAGGGGGAAACTTAATACCATTTCCCAGTGTGCTTGGGGAGACAGTTTAGCAGGTAAGCATAGTTGCTGCTTCCGCAAATGACCTGGGTTTGCTCACAGTAGCTATCTGGCAGCTCACAACTGCCTTTAACTCAATCAAGTTCCAGGGGATCCAGGGTCTCCTTCTGGCCTTCTTGGGCATCTGTACACATGTGGTACACATAAACTCACACAAGTACAACACAAACAAGTAAAGAAACAAAACAAGCAAACAAACAATAAACCTGCAATGGTTATACTGGTGCTGGACAAAACCCAAAGGAGTATATATCTCTTACTATATATTTTCTTCTAGAAAATGCCTGCTCGTAGCCTGGTGATGGTGGTGCACACCTTTAATCCCAGCACTCAGGAAGCAGAGGCAGGAGGATCTCTGTGAGTTTGGGGCAACCTGGTCTACAAGAGCTAGTTCCAGGACAGCCTCCAAAGCTCCAGAGAAACCCTGTCTTGAAAACTGGGGGGGGGGTGTGTGGAAGGGGAACAAAGCAATTGCTTGTTCATGTTCATTGCTGCTCTGTTCATAACAACTGTTTCTAGAAAATGAAAAGAGTTTAGATGTGCATCAGCTGGTGAATGGATAATGAAAATGGGCTATGCTTACACGATGGAATATTATTCAGCTGTTAAGAAAATAAAACTATGAAATTTGCAGGTAAATAGATGGAACTGGGAATAATCATTGAGCAAAGTGACCCAGACCCAGAAAGACAAACCCTGCATGTTTGCTTTCATATATGGATACCACCCTTTGAATCTTTAGATGGTGTGTTTAAGTTGGAGCACTTGTCAAAGCCAGGGAACTAGAAAAGAGCGATTAGAAAGGGGGGCATCATACGAGGGAGGAGAGTAGAACACAGATTACAGTTTAAAATGGAGCAGGGGGGGATAATGGGGCAGAGGGTTAAGTGCAGTGGTAGATGAGAAGGAAAGATGGAAGAGGAAATGTAGGAGACAGATACCAACACTAAAGACCTTTGAAAAAGCCACTTGGAAGCCTAGTATTTTAGGAGCTTCTTAAAACACACACACACACACACACATGCATAAAGAGTATATATAGAGTTTAGATGGAGTTATCCTAGGGGTGGGGGGTTCTTTCCCAGATGCATAGGATAACAAACAAAAAGCCTAAAATTAGGTGTGGATTACCTCTTCTCCACTTGTTGGTCAGTGTCTTAGCTAGGGTTTCTATTGCTCTGAAGAGACACCATGACCATGGCACCTATTATAAAAGAAAACATTTCACTGGGGTGGCTTACACTTCAGAGAGTCAGTCCATTATCATCATGGCAGGGAGCATGGTGGCATGCAAGCAGACCTGGTACTAGGGAAGTCGCTGAGAGTCCTACATCTTGCAGGCAACAGAAAGTGGACTGTGTCACTGAGTGAAGTTTAAGCAAAGAAAACCTCAGAGCACACCCACACAGTGACATGCTTCCTCCAACAAGGCCACACCTACTTCAACAAGGCCAAGCCTCCCAATAGTGCAACTCCCTGTGAGCTTCTGGGGCCCAATTCCATTCAAACTACCATAGCCAGTGAGGTTCCAAAGACCGGCTTGACCATAACACCTTATTACTAAATACCCCACATCCCAGGACATGGAGAAATCAAGCTGGTATTGATGCAGCAGCTTCATTCTCACTGGCTGGCCTTTATAGTGCTGGAAAGTTCTGGACACACTACTGAGGGAGAAAGGTTGTCAGGAGTCTTACCCAGCTACGCACTCTGTGAGCTAGGATAATGACTGGTCTCATAGGGTATCCCCTGGGTGTGATGATGACACAAATGTTTTAGGAGTAACAATTTCTGGGTTTGCTTTAAAGGGTCATTGTAAAACAATGGGGTTCCAACAGATGTAACAAAAGCTGTCGTATGCTGAGGGCTTTATTTCTGGAGCTCCTTGAAACTGACAACACCTTCTCTCATGGAGGGGTCAGTGTTGTCCTTCCTGAAGGCCAGTCTTGTTCGTCTTACTTTGTACAGGAGGAAACTGAAGCTCAAAAAAGTTTAAGTGACTCACCCAAGTTCCTCAGACAACAGGTGCAACATTTAAGCCTGGCCTCCTTGGCTCTGAAGCCTAACATTTTGCTTACTTCATCTGGCATCTTTCCAGTAGAAATGTTCATTTCTAATGTGATGAAAATGCTCTCTCTGTCTCTGTCTCTGTCTCTCTCTGTTTGTGTGTGTGTGTGTGTGTGTGTGTGTGTGTGTGTGTGTGAGAGAGAGAGAGAGAGAGAGAGAGAGAGAGAGAGAGAGAGAGAGAGAGAGAGAGAGAGAGATGGAACTGGGAAAGAAAGCATCCTTAGAGATAAAAGAATTGCCGAGAATCTGGTAGGTCCTACTTGAGCTAGGCAATCGACTGTGAAGGTCTGGCTCTCAGGCACTGATAAGAGTTGGCTTCTGGAAGGGTGAGCAGCCAGGGTGAGTCACTTTCAAGGAGAACTTCTATGTTTAGCTTGCCCTTTCACCTTACATATCCCAAAACAAAAGACTTGTCACTCATGGCCTTCCCTGGAGTTTGCTGGGCTTCAGATTTAGCTCCAGAGGTTAGGACAGAACATTGGAAGGACTGCCAAGACAGAGGAGCAAGATCACTTATGATGTATAATCATGAAGAGCTGAGTGTGACCCCCAGTATCCTGGTTAAAACACAAGCACAGTGACACATGTTTGTGCTCCCAGCACCAGGAAGATAGAGGCAGGTGGGTTCCTAGAGTTCTCTAGACAGCCAGCCCGAACTAATTGGCAAACCTAGGCCCCACTGAAACACACTCTCTCAAAAAACAGGATGGTCACTGCCTCAAGAATGACACCTGAAGTTAATGGTCTCTGGCCTCCACATGCACACACATGGATACACACTTATGTGTACACACACATACTTCTGCAACAGACACATACACACAATCAGTAACAATGACAACAAGTCTCGGCTGATGAACATGCAGGCCATCCTCAACAAATGGACAGCTCTAGACTGTGGATGGGGCACATAAGACAGATTGCATTATGTGAGATCAACTGAAAGGCAGATTGTAATTGTGTTGACTTCAAGAAGTGGGAGAGAATTAGCCACACAGGAAAAAAAAAACACTCAACCCTCAGGGAAGGGATATTAAAAGTCACATCTCAAAGTGGTAACAGGATAAAGGGAATCGTGGGGCTCCTGTAGTGGCAGATGGCCTCTTAATTGGGTTTTTGGCATCATTCAGTACTTTCCTACAGATCTTTTGGTCTTTATGAACGATGACATCACGCAATGTCAAAATTTATGAATTTATGTGCATGAATATGTGTGTGTGATGTTTTGCACGTGTACAGTCATTAATGTGTGTGCAGGTTCATGTGGAAATGTATGCACATGTATGTAGAGGCCCAAAGTTGAGGTTAGATGCTTTCCTCAATTACTCTCTGTGATTGAGGCAGGGTCTCTCTTAACCTGAAGCTTGTGGATTCAGCTTGTCTGGCTAGTTAGCTTGGCTTAAAGAGTTCATGTCTTTGCCTCTGGAATGCTGGAACTACCAGGTGGATGCTTGGCTTTTCTGTGATTCCAGGGATCCAAACTGTGGTCTTCATGCCTTTATGCAAGCATTTTGTCCATGGATCATCACTCTAGATCTATCTTGGTTTTTGAAGTAGGGTTTCTCACTGGCCTGGAACTTGCCGAATAGTCTAGACTGGCTGACCTGTGTGCCCCAGGGATCCGTCTGCCTCTACTTCCACAGCACTGGGATTACCACTTGACTTTTGCACATGAATTCTGAAGATTAGACTTGTCTTCTCATGCTTATGATTCCAACAATGGCAAGATGGGAGGTGGAGGCAGGAGGATCTCTGGGATGACCAGCTATCCCAGTATCAACATTGTGACTCATAACAATATGCAACTAGAGCATCGGCAATTATTGCTGCTACAAACCAAGTCTACACATTTACAAAGAGACTTCTGTGCCGGGCAGTGTATTAGACATCTGGGGACGAAGTGGTAGGGAGGGGAAGGTGATTTCTATTTGTAAGAGTTTGGTGATGCTCTTGCGCAAACTTAGGAGTTTTTCTTTGTTACAGAAAACCTTTACAGACTTGTCTGTTTGGGGTATTGTCTCCTCAGTATATGGTGACTTTATTTAGATTCCTTTTACATATGTATATATTTTAGGAAGCTTCTACAGTAGTAGGCTTCCATTTGACTTTGACTTTTTTATGTCAGTTATTACTCCCCATATTCCCCCTCTACCCTGCTCTCTCACCCCCTTCCTAATTAATCCTCCTAGTCCAGTTTCTCCTTATTCCCTTTCTAATACTATATTCTATTTTCCCCTTCCTTAGGAGATTCCCTACCTCACCCCAACTCCAACCATCCCTTTCTAGCTCCTTAGTGTCTGTGGTTACTTTAAATGAAACACATATATCCACAGTATAAAGACTAGCATCCATGTATAAGGAAAACATACGATGTTTATTTCTGGGTCTGGATTACCTCACTCAGGATGATTGCTTCCTGGTCCATCCTGCAAGTTTCATAAATTTATTTTTTTTTTCAAGACAGGGTATCTTTGTATAGCTTTGGAGCCTATACTGGAACTTGCTCTGTGAACCAAGTTGGCCTCAAACTCACAGAGATCCACCTGCCTCTTCCTCCTGAGTGATAGAATTAAAGGTGTGTGCTACCATCCCCTGGCCTATAAATGTGTAGCTCAAGCTAGCCTCAAACTTGTGATCCTCCTGCTTCTGCCTTCTTCAACAAATCCTACCAGCATGAGCCACCACAACCAGCAATAATTTCAATTTTTTAACAGCTGAATAATATTCCATTATATAAATGTACCACATTTTCATTTTCCATTCTTTAGTTGACGAAGTTGGATGTTTCCAGTTTTTGACTGTTCTGAATAGAGCAGCAATGAGCATAGATAAACAATTACTTCTAGAGCAAGATGTAGAGACCTTACAGCACTAAGTCATGGGAGCTGAAACTCAGTGTCATCATCGAGATTCCCAGTTATGCAAATTCTCTGCATCTGCAGATGTGGGACTGTTGGGTGAGGATGTTAAGTACACAATGCATGCTATTTCTCATGACCATCACTTCATAAACTAAAGGTGCTGGGCTTTGAATGTAAACTGCTCCCTGCAGTTTCATGTGTTTTAATACTGGTCCTTGGTGGGGGCTCTATTTGGAGAGGGTGTAGAAACTTTAGGAGCTGGCACCTAACTGGAGGAAGTGAGTCATGGAAATGGTGATGGGGTGGAGAATTTGTTCATGCCAGCTTTTGCTGGAGCTCTCTCTGCTTCTCAATCCATGACGATTTAACAAGCAAAATCCCAAGTGCCCTCTGCCATGTCTTTCCTGCTGCACTGAACTGTATCCCCTTGAACAGCGAGCCAAAGTGAATCCTTCCTCCCTTAAGTTACTTCTGTCAGGTATGCTATCCTTTACCCCAAAGGATTTTACTGTCTTTTTAAAAGAAAAACAAAGCACAATGTTTTCAATGCTCTAATACTTGAAAAATTGATCATCTTTTGCTTCGTTTTTGCCCCCAACTTGTTATTGAGTAACAGAGCGTCTGTTCTCAATCCCAGCCTGGAAGTCACTGGTGTGCTCAGTCACAGTGTGCTTGTGAAGGCTGTCAAGCATGAAGTGTTTATTGCATTGAATCTAAGTGAGACAGTCAGCAGCCTGATGGAGCTCTCAGGGGAGCATCCCAGAGCAAGCATCACAGACAGCAAGGGGGCACTTGCTGCAGCTGGCTCCTGGGAAATGGGACAGCAGCAGGAAGGAGCTTTAGCCATCCCCTGCCCTGTCCATGGGCACTGCAGGAAGTCCCTTGGGTGTGGAGAGGAAGCAGTGAGAATGGCAGGAAGCCTAAATCCTGATAATGCCCTGGGTTGGTGAACCGAGCTCCAGCCTTCTCTGCCAGTGGGTTCCTGTGCTGGGAGAGTAGCAAGAAAGAGGCCATGAGACCCCTGTGCAACCCACTGAGAAACCGCTGTGCTTTCTACAGTTCACACGCCTTTCTGGTCTGCCAGAGGCCCTGAACCCCAGCTGTAGATTGGGGGGATGTGGCCTTAGGCTGAAAGCACAGGGCATATGAGGCTTTGTAAGTCTGTTAGGTGTTTGGAAGGTTTCAGCCTCAGAGCTTTCTGGATCAGCCACACAGACCCAGTGCAGCCCAGAGTCATATTAATGAAGGCAGATCTGAAGTCACGGAATGGGGCTCCTCTATCTCTCTCTCTCTCTCTCTCTCTCTCTCTCTCTCTATATATAT